>NW_006921693.1:9797472-9799968 GCF_000298275.1 Orycteropus afer afer | reverse complement strand
TAAATTTTGGTCAATGACATGAGACAAAGTATATGTGAACTGCTGTATGAAAAGTGAATTTACTCTGTAAATCTTCACCCAAATCCTAATAAAAAAATAAAATAAAAAAAAACATAATTCTTAGCTCATAGGCTGTACAAAAACACATGGTGAGGCATATTCAGCCCACGAGACACAGTGTGCCAACCCCTAAACTAGAGAGTTAACCAAGGACAATGATCAACATGGAAAGAACCCATGAAAAATCATCTAAGTGACCCTAGCTCTCTATCTATATTATAAATCTGATTTGAAAGGGAAGATGATTTTAACTGTGCTATGACCCCTGCTTAGGTAAAGAAATTGAGGGTGGATTTTTTCTAAAAGAGTTACTTGAAATCTAACTAATCAGTCCATAATTAATTTACACATTTTAATTAATTAATTAATTAATTACCACATTCACTGGATTATGCACATATTAATTCAGGCTCTTCTTTAAATGAGAGAGTTATCTGTAGGGTCACTATTTCTCACCATCCTTCTGAAGTGGACTAACAATGCTTGAAATATTTTTATATATTAAGTTGAGGATAAATAAGATTAACTACTTAAAGAAAGGTGACTGTTATAAGCAAGTTTATGCAGAATTTTTGTTGTTGTTAGTTGTTGTCATAGAGTTGGCTCCAACTCATTGCACCCTATTCACAAGAGATCAAAACATTACCTGGTCCTGAGCCATCCTCCCAATTATTACTATGTTTGAGCCCTTGTTGTAGCCTGTGTCAATCCATCTCGTTTAGGGTCTTCCTCTTTTTCACTGAACCTCTTGATGTCTTTCTCCAAGGACTAGTCCTTCCTGATAACATGTCCAAAGTACATGAGATGAAGTCTCACCATCCTTGCTTCTCAGGAGCATTCTGGCTGTACTGGCATGACAACAACAACATTTAATGGTAAACTTGTTGTTGTTGTTGTTGTTGTGTGCCATCGAGTCAGCCCTGTTTGACCATTTCCTAGAGGGGAACCCAAGGCCAGCAATGGATCCTCACCTGGAGTTTTCAGAAGGAACTCAGCCCTGCCGACACTTTGATTTTAGCCCCATGGAATCACGTCAGACTTCCAGAACTCTAAGGTAATATTTTTGTTGGTTTCTTTTAACCCTCTAAATTTGCAGTAATTTGTCACAGCAGCCATAGGAAACTAATATAAGAGGAAAGCAGAACCAACAGTAGGAGAGAGGAAGCTTCCTGGTGACTCTAAGCATCTGAATCCAGGGGAGCCAGCCCTTTGAACTGACTCATCAGTGACCATCACAGTTTGAGGCAAAACGGTACTTCCGAAGAACCACAGGAAGAAAGATACAGTCTTCTTATTCAGCAGCTCTCAAACTTGTAGCTACATCAGAAACACCTGGAGGGCTTGCTAAAACACAGAGGGCTGGTCCCCACCCCAGAGGTTCTGATTCAATAAATTTGGGGTGGGGCCCAAGAATGTGTATTTCTAACAAGATCCCAGGAGGTGCTGACACTTGCTGGCCTGGGACCACATTTTGAGAACCACTGGTCTAAGCCATGGGTGGAAAGTCTAGAGCTCTGATAATACCCACTCCATCCTCATTCTGTTGGTTGATCAGGAGCAAGCGTTTCCTCAGTTATATGATGGGACAGCAGCAGAAACTAATTGCCATGGGTGTGGTTTTCTATAGTATCTATAGAAAATCACACCCATGGCAATTAGTTTTAACGTGCTGAATGATCTCGGGCAGCGAATGATCATTCTTGCTGAATGATCAGCTGGCAACAGAGCCTGCCATGGTGGATAGAAACCACTCCTTGGCGCCCTCCCTCCAGTGGCACCCAGAGCACGTGTCATACCCACCATATCCTAGATGTGCCTCTGAGTGGCAGTGGCCACTTAATGCATGATTAAGTTGTCAGAAGAGCTAGGGGAAGATTTATAGGCTGTACTCAGCAAATTCAAAGAGTCACTAAAATACTAGGAAATCAGCCCATGCTCTTGGGAAGCTGCAGAGAGTAAGAGTTAAGAAGGCAGATTGAGGAATCAGAATCTAGACACAACCTCTTAGTTATGTGACTGTGAATGACTCACTTATTTTGGTTCCTCAGATAACCTCCATTTGTTTATTAGTAAATGAACAAAACCAGCTGCTGTTTAGTTCAATTCATGGCAATCCCATGTGTGTCAAAGCACAACCGCACTCCACAGGGTTTGCAGGAGCTGATTTTTCTAAAGTAGATCACCAGACCTTTCTTCTGCAGCACCTCTGGGTGGACTCTAACCTCCAACCTGTTGGTTAGCAGTGGAGCGTATCAACCAGTTGGACATGTGTAAATTATATACAATGGAACATAGAGCTCATAGGGTTATGAGAATTACATGTGGTAACCCCATATAAAGGAGCTCTGGTAGCATAGTGGCTAAGACACTTGCCTGCTCACCAGACGGCTGGCGGTTCAAACCCACCAGCCACTCCTCGGAAGGAAGGTTGGGCAA
>NW_006921693.1:9792817-9796422 GCF_000298275.1 Orycteropus afer afer | reverse complement strand
GGCAGTATTTCATTCTATTGTATGAAGGGTCACTGTGAGTCAGAACCAACTCTATGGCACCCAACAACAACAACTTTACTATTTAAGGAGCCCTGGTTACATAATAAGGGAGCTCTGGTAGTGTGGTGCCTAAGGCATTTGACTGTTAACCAGAAGGCTGGTGGTTCAAACCCACCAGTCACTCCTCGGAAGGAAGATTGGGCAAATCTACTTCCAGAGAGATACCGCCTCGGAAACCCAAGGAGAGGTTGCTAAGAGTTGGATCCGACTTGACGGCAGTTTTTTTTTTTTTTTTTGCTTTCTCATTACATAATAAGGAGCTCTGGGGGTGTAGTGGTTAAAGCATTCAGCTGCTAACCAAAAGGTCAGTGGTTTGAACCCACAAGTTGCTCCACGAGAGAAAGATGAGGCAGTCTGCTTCCATATAGAGTTATAGCCTTGGAAACCCTTTTGGGCAGTTCTACTATAGGGTCGCTATGAGTCAGAATTAACTCGATGGCAACAGGTTTTTTTTCTTTTTCTTTTTTATTACGCAATGGTTAGATGCACGGCTGCCAACTACAAGTTGAGCAGTTTGAATCTACCAGTGGTTCTGAGGGAGAAAACACTTGAGATCTGCTTCTACAAGGATTATAGCCTAAGAAGCCCTGTCAGGCAAGTAGTTCTATTCTGTCCTACAGGGTCTCTATGAGTTAGAATCGACACACCACATTTACTATTTACCAATTATATTAATATACATAAATAGCAAATTTATTTTTTACTATATAATTATGTTGTAAATTCACTATTTATAAATTGCCCCTCAATAAACGATTAAAAGATAAAAAACAAAAAGATAGGACTCTCTTCTTTGGAAATGTACAATCAAAGACAAATAATGCAATTTGACAGGCTATGTGCACAAATGCTTATATATAAAAAGACAAACAGTGACTGTATGGAATGCATGGGAAGGGAAAGAATGGTTCATCTGATGAACTTGAACACACGGTTAGGACACAGCCTGGAGGTATGGAGGACTCTGTAAGCGAAGGATGGAGGTTTCCCTTTGACCTCTGCCATGTGTGGAATGTTAAGAAGATAAGAGTAAGTGGTCCCACTACCATAAATGAACAGCCTTCACCCACCCCACCACCAAGGGAAGAGGCCTTTACCCGCAAGGACAGAATAAAGCTTGGGGGGGTGAGTGAACCCTGCCTCCCATAGCAATTCCTTTAAAAGCCCAGTCTGGAACTTCAAAAGGCCTATATTGCCAGCCTTATTACACAGGTAAGGGCTGTATCTTTTTTCCTTATTGTCTGTTTGCTTTCCAAAGTCTTTTCCTAGGTGCATCCACAGTGTCAGGAGGGAAGCTGACCATGACCAGTACAACTAAAGCTTGTTGGCTGATGCACAAGCCAAAGTGTCTGTTAAAACTTATTCCAACAAAATATATTTCCCTGTGGCATCAGAGACAACTACACTAGGCTAAGGTCATTGACCAGATGAGGGCTCTAAAGGAGAGAGGTGGAGTGTTGAGCCTGGCTTATAAACCTTCTGGTGGGAGGGAAGGCCAGGATTAGAACTCCAGTTCCTATATTTCCTGGCAGCTACTTGGAGCAAGCAGCAAGCTATCTTCCAGCTCAAGGGGATGAAGTAAGAATGAATACCCAGTGTCACTTTAACACCTTGAACATACTGTGCCTCACAGGCTGCCAGCTGGAGACCAAGCCAATAATTACGAGCCTAATGTTATCAATGCTCATAATATACATATATAATAATGAGTTTTCATTTTGCAGTTCAGTGGTCAGGTGGGGTAATGGGGGGGCAGTGAGTTGGGAGGGCTGTTATTATTGCTACAGCTCCTTTATGTTTAAATGGAGTTTTAATGCTATATCTTCAGTTCTAAGTGACCACAAGGGAGCACTGGTGGACCAACAGTTAAGCACTTGGCTGCTAACTAAGGGGTTGGCTATTTGAACCCACCCAGCAGCTTGTTGGAGAAAGACCTTGTGATCTGCTTCTGAAAGATTATAGCCTAGAAATGTCTAAGAACTGTGTGATGGGGGTGCCTGGCCTCCTCGAACTTCATAAGAGGAAAGAGAACCAAGATGAACAGCCCAAGGTTGATTCCTATGGAGCGGAGGTCGGATAAAACCCCTCCCTCCAAACTTTTTACCAATTTTGACATGAGCCATCCCTCCCAAGGTACTCTCTACTTTCTCTGCTGGGTTTAACAATTCCAGTCACACAGAACTCACAGACAATACTCATGATTATGGGATTTATTAGGGAAGTAACAGGTTCCAAGTCAGGATCAGAAAAGACTCAGGCTAGAGTCCTTCAATGAGGATAGCCTCTTTTCATCCTTACCCACAGGCAGGTCTCTCTCTGGCCCTTGGCCTCTTGGCCCCTTGGCCCCTGCCCTGCTAGGGCAAGTGTTACAAAGGTCATTAGCTACACCAGTAAGTACACTTTGCATGAAACCCCCACTCAACCAAGAAGCCTCAACTCAAAGGCACTTAGCTCTCTCGCTCTGTGGGTTGTCACCCCACAGTAGCTGCCTCACTCTGTGAGTCAGAAAGTGACTCCACTGTGGCTGTCTCCTGGTTCTGCTGCCCGCATTTCCCTGCTGCCCCCTCTTGCCATATTTTGCCATCTCCGGTGTTATAGCTCTTTGTCCCCTGGGTCTATGAAGTTCTCAGTGCAGGGACCTCAAGTCCGTAGTTACTCCTGGCTCTTCTTGGTGGTAGTGAGGTTCCTCCTTTCCCACTTCTGGGCTATCCTTTAAACCAGTCAGGATAGCAAAACTAACCAATCCCCTTGTTAGGGTTCCACACATCTTATTTCCATGGTCCCACCCCCACAAAGATGCCACACACTTATGTGCACTATTGGCAAGCTGTCCAATGCCCTTGGTGGGCCCACCTAGTTATTTGGCAGAAGTTACAAGATGGGGCAATCTACTTCCATAGTGATACTGCCTCGGAAACCCAAGGAGGGGTCGTTATGAGTTGGATCCAACTCAATGGCAAATAACAACAACAACAACAAGACAATGGGTAGGAAGACCACATAAAAGCTATCCATTGTACTACAAAACCCTATGGGGCAGTGCTACTCTGTCACGTGGGGTCGTTATGAATCAAAATTGACTTCCCGGTGCCCAACAAAAAACATGACCACAGTCGTGTGCTGAAGGAGTTTCTATTTTCATATCTGATGCAGGCTTATGCTACAAAGGTCTTCACGTACTCTGCTCACAATCCAGACCTGGCACCCTTGTGGCTGGTGAACCTGTAACAGATACTCCCAGGGCCCCACCCAGACTGCCACACATTACATTTGTGGTTTCTTTGCATCCATCTCTGCTTCTGGGTGATTTGCTTTGAAGAACTCATACTGGTGACTTTCTTCAGCAGATGGCCTCAAGCAGTGGAACTGCTAAACCAGCTTGTGCAGATACTCTGACATGCCTGTGGGCTGATATCACTCTGGTCAGTCTTAGCTTTTGACGGATTGTTGTGGGAAGGTACAAGCCCAGTAACCTGCTGCATCAGGATAAATGGTGAAGTAGTGATTTCTCTGGTAGCATAGTGGCTAAGGCACTTGACTGCTAA
>NW_006921693.1:9780183-9792005 GCF_000298275.1 Orycteropus afer afer | reverse complement strand
GAAAAAGGGGAAGACCCTCATCGAGATGGATTGACACAGTGGCTGCAATGATGGGCTCAAGTATAGCAAGGATTGTAAGGCTGGTACAGGACCTGGTAGTGTTTCATTCTGTTGTACACAGGGTCGCTATGAGTCAGAGCCAACTTGACGGCACCTAACAACAACAACAACATCATGGAGCTAGTGGTTACCATATTGGGCAGCACAGCTCACAAATTCCTTGTAGGATCAGATCGAGGCCAAGACTTTGCTTAAAACTACACCCTTCCTTGACTTCTTTCCCTTCCAACTTCTTCCCTTACCCCCTTCCAGTTTTCTCCTGGGAGCACTTGGTAAACGACTCACTTCCAGACTTCACTACCTCTTCCCTTAGTTTCTCTCTCTTAGATTGATTCTGTGATTCAAGCACTATCTTGAATTCTCTTGTTTTATTGAATGTTGAATTCCATTCACCACAGATAATTCTCTAACTCAGAGCTGAGATGACCTGGCAGGGGTGCAAGATGATTCAAGCATCAGTTGGAAGATTGGACCAGATGACCATTAAATTCCATTCTAATCCTAAGAGGAGCTGTACCAAATTTCTCTCAGAGTTTGCCCTGCATCACTCAATAGTTCATTCAATAGACATTGTAGGCCCTGACATTGTCAGATACTATACTAAGGAGAAGGAGTTCTGGTGGTGTAGTAGGTAAGGCATTTGGCTGCTAAGCAGAAGGTCGTGGTTCAAACCCACCAGCTGCTCTGTGGGAGGAAGACAAGGCAATCTAAAGATTACAGTCTTGGAAACCCAATGGGGGTTGCTGTGAGTCAGAACTGACTTGATGGCAGTGGTTTTTATGCCAAGGAAACCACAAATACAGGTAAAGAAACAGGCATAGAAGGAATGAAAGTTGGGCCCATTGCCATAAAGCATACAGAGAAAGAGTTGTCTTCTGCCTGGTCTAAAAATGATTAGCTACTGGATGGCAAGAGTCAGATCTGCTTTGCTTTTGTCCCCAGCAAGCAGTCCTTTGGCAGAGGAGGCAAGTACAGGTATGTCATGCTTAATGAGCGTTCAGGCAACATCTGGCAGCATATATGTCTGTGGTCCCTGAAGGTTATAATAAAGTTCAGAAATCCTGGTAGAACAGAGACACGGAAGATGTACTTTGCTAAGTAATGAGATTCAGAAATCCGATCTGTCTCTCACTAGCTCTCTGGGTCCCAGGACCTGGGAGGCAGGGGGAGGGTCCTATCATCCATCCAAAGCTGTCTGTTCTATTGCACTTGCCTCAGGTCAGGGACCCCACAATGGCCCCCAGAGGCACCAAGGGGGATACCCTGCTGAGGCCACTGCCCCATTTGGCCTGGCCTCCCTGCACACATGACAGCCTGGGCCCAAGGCCTCAGGTTCTCTGCCAGTGGTGGCGGCTGCTGAGTCTGGTGCAGGCTGCAGTGGTGTGGGAGAAGCAGCAGCAAAGGTGGCTGACAGGACTGGCGTGTGCACCATGGCAAGCAGGTGAGGGCAGGTGCGGCTCTTGGAGGTAAGGAGGCGACCACGCAGGATTGGAAGCAGCAGAGCCAAAGTCTTCACCTACCCTCATGGTGCTGTGGTGGTAGCATGAGTCCCAGCACTGGTGACCATCCTGCATACCTCTCTCTCATATATAATATGCTTTGTCCAATGTCCAAACCACATACTACCCTATTTCACAGAATGTATTGTGGATGTTGAGTGACACAAAACCACTGCCATTGAGTCAATTCCAACTCATAGCAACCTTACAGGACAGAGTAGAACTTCCCCATAGGGTTTCTAAGGCTGGATAGCTTTATGGATATCTTTATTAATATCTTTATGGAAGTAGATTGGCTCATCTTTCTCTTGTGGAGCAGCTGGTGGGTTCTAACCACTGACCTTTGTTGGCAGCCAACCCCTGCACCACGAGAACTCTTTCATACCTCTTTACAATGCATTAAAACCACACTTCACATGAACAGTAAATGTGCTCTGAAGGTCCTAAAATCCAGACAGATGCTGGCAGTCCCAGTACCATTACACAACTGAAGAAGAACTTGTTATGGATTTCTTGTGTTGAACAAGCCTTAAAATGTACTAGTGGAACATTCTCATGTCACATTCTTCATCTTTGAGCCACAAGTGAAGGTCTTTGTTTAATGAATCTCCTTGGACTTCATGAGTACATATACATATGCCCACTCTGTCTCAAAGGGGTTGCCATGGAGACTCAGGAAGGTGGCTAGAAGGGACCATCTCAGAGACATCACTATTCCTTGATGAGGAGGAGCATTTTGTTCTTTTGTTTCTGTTGTCTCATGTTTGACCCTAAATCATATAAATTAATGTATCTAGCTAAAAATGTGTCACTATATTCTTGGGGATGAAGACACTGGTGGTTTAGCAAGAATTCTTGCCTTCCATAGAGGAGACCCAGGTTCAATTCCCAGTTGATGCACCTCATCCACAGCCACCACCTGCTGGCCAGTGAAGGCATGTGTGCCATTATGATGCTGAACAGGTATCAGACAGACTAGGAACAAAGGCCTGGTGATCTACTTTTCCTGAAGATCAGCCTATGGATCACTATGGTCTGATCTGCAACTGATCATGGGGATGTTACATGCCCAGGCAGTGCTTCTTTCTGTTATGTGCGGAGTGACCATAAGTTGAAGGCCAACTCAACACCAGCTAAGAACAACAACGATATGTTTGAGGAGCTCTCAGCTCCTGCTGCAACGATAAGCAATAATACAGTGAGTTGAAATATTTGTAATTGCTTCAAAGAGTATCAGACTGTAAACAAGCCATACCCCAATATAAGACCATTGCTACCTGGTGGCAAGAAGGGGGTATGTGTGAACTGGGCTGAACCAGGCCTCCTTCCTCCGGGGCATGCTGTCATAAATTAAAAGGTCCTTCTCCGTCAGCACAACCATAACTGGCTTCCACTGCTTCTCATTCTCCCCCGGCACCTGGAACAGAAAACAGGAACTGTCAAACAACAGCCTGAGAAAAGCGTGGCTGGAAAGCAGAAGTTGGCATCCTCCAACCACAAGATCCAACAATAGGATGACACGTCTTCTGTGCAGCTTGCAAGATATGGGCAGAAGCAAATGATGGTCCCATGATCCTTGATCCTTGTAAATCTGCTGTCTCAAGGGCCCTGGGACATACTGTCAGTGCAGACAAGAAGCTGCCCAGCTGCCAAACAGCTGTCACTGTGTCTCACCTGCCACTCGGTGCTGAAATCTTTAGTTTATAGAGGGAGGCAAATGCTTGGGAGAGTAGTCTCCCCAATGGTTCTCCGGTAGAGTGTGATTTTTTAAAAATGAAAAGGTAAGGTTTGAAAGCTTTTGAATAAATATTCAAAGGCTCTGAAAAATGTATGAATGAGACAAAGGTCTATCTGAGCAGGTATGAGACATTACCACCCCTTCCCTAGTGTCTCTCTCTCTTAGATTGTTTCTGTGATTCAGCCACTCTCTTGAAATTTCTCTTCTTCTATTGAATGTTGAGCTCCTCTCACTATGGATAATTCTCTAACTTGGCAGGGACGAGAGAAGGTCCAAGCTTCACTTGGGCGATTGGACCAGATGACCGTTAATGTGCATTGTAGGTCATATCTTAGCTCATAAGCTTTCTCTCTGACCAGGCTTAATCCTTCCCAAACTCTCCAAATGTTCTTTGTAGATGAAAATGCCCTCCCTCCAATATGAACCCTGGGTCCTAAATCTTTATGCTCACTTTGGAACAATTCAGTGCCTTCGCCTTATTACTCAAAGCATGGACCATGTTCCAGGAACATCTGTATCCCACCTGGGGGCATGCTAGAATGCAGCATATCAGGTCCCCCGCAGGCCTATTCAATCAGAACTTGCATTTTAACAAGATCTTCAGGTGACTGATCCCTGTGCCCATTAAAGATTAAGAAGTGCTGCTCTGGATGAGGCTACGATTGTCTTTGACACTGACAAACAGCTCAGCAATGATGCAGCCTTCTCATAGCAAGCCACTGCCAAACTCTATTCAGAAATAACAAGTTAATAACATGTTAAAGAAATGATAAAGCTAATGAATGTCTTCCTTCTCTATTCTTATTACCACGTTTTCTCAAGTGCGACAATGAAATCTGTACTGAGGTGGAAGCAGGTGTGAATGGCTTTTGTTTGAAGCCAGTATTAATGATCAGGATATGAGAAATGAGGGATCATCAATAAGAATACGTGCGGGACAGTGTGAGGGTTGAGTTTCATAGGTTGTATGTTGAGACAACTGAGTCTGAATCCCAGCTCTGCCACTTACTGTCTGTGTGACTTTGGGCAGGAATCATTCTCTGTGCTTCGGTTTCCTCGCTGATAAGGATGGCAACCCTGCTGACTCTGGACCTCACTAAACTCACTGCCGTCGAATCAGATCCGACTCGTAGCGACCTCTCCTTGGGTTTCCGAGGTGGTATCTCTATGGAAGTAGATTGCCCAACCTTCCTTCTGAGGAGCGGCTGGTGGGTTTAAACCAGCAGCCTTCTGGTTAGCAGTCAAATGCCTTAGGCACTACACCACCAGAGCTCCCGACTCTGGACCTAGAATGCCTAGAATACCTGAAATCCAACCCCAGCTCCACAACTTACTGTGTCTCAGTGTCTTTATCTATAAAATGGGAAAATAATAGTACCTATAACAGAAGGTGTTACAAGGATTAAATGAACTAATATTTATAAAGTGTTTCAAAGAGTGAAAAGTCAGCATCATGTATGTGGCTTGTACGGAGCACTTCCCTTGTAATGCTGCAGTGAGGATTAAGCAAGACAGCGCATGCCGTGTGCTTAGCAAGTACCTGGCAGATGGTAAAGCCTGTGGTAAAACCTGGATGTGAAAACTGTAGCAGACCGGCTGATTTTTAAATGTGCAAAAGATTATCTTTTAGAAATGGCAACAATACAACAGGGCAATGACTTTCCTTAAGGGGAAAATTTTTAATGATAAAAATATACATAACACAACATTTGCCAATTCAGCATTTTTCACATATACAATCTATTGACACTAATCACATCAATCTTATGCAATGATCCCAAATATTCTTTTAAGAAAAAATTTAAAGCCAGCCAAGAATATCCTCAGTGCTGACAATTTCAATACATTTTGCTTCCATCTTTTGGAAAGCTCTCTCAGGAAAAACTTACTATACAAAGATGACCCTTATTTTTTAATGCCCCTGCAATAATTCCAAATAATCACTCCCTTTCTAGAAGGAAGAAACTCACTACAAAGCTATTTAGACTAGAATGTGAATGACTGCCTAGTTTATTCCTCCCCTAGGGGGAGAAAATCTAGCTTATTAGATTTCTATTGCTTTTATAAGATTTTTCTCTAACAGCAGCTTCAAGAGATCAGAATGGATTGTTAGAGGAGCCAATGTGCCTGAATTTACAAGGTGAATCTGCTGTGGTCTCAAGGCATAGTGTTTGGGGGTTTGGAATAAATTTTCCCCAGCCTTTACGTTAGTAAATTACTTTTTCAGCTCATTAAATAGCACTGAAAAAGCTACAAATGATCCTCCCAAAGTGACTCTGTGACTTACCTAGTAAGATCTGATCCATTAACTTTGACTGGAACAAGTCATTTAAATGTGAATATGACTAAGCATCATTCTTCAAAAACAATATTAAGTCCGCAAAAGAAATCTCGACAATAAAGACTAAAGTAAAATACAGAACTCTGCTGGTTCACACACAAACTCACACACATGGCAAGTGGCATATGTAAGACTAAGCTTTTCCAAAGCCCTATAATACTCTGCAATATATATTAGGGTCCAGTGTTGTGTGAATATATTAACTCTGCTGTGAGGCCACCATTCCTATGTGCAGAACGGCTATTTTCTTACTGTCTGAATGCTTGAGGGTAGAAGTGCCCATGAGGGCAAAACTTTCCAAGGAGAAAATTTTCATGGTGAAGAACAGGGATTTTAAATCATTTCAAAGCCTTTTTGATTGTTCAAGGAACAATTTTCCTCAGGATCAAGCATCTGTGTTACTGTTCTAGTGAGAACTTCCATTATAAATCCCAGTTTCCTGGAACCCAAAGATATCCATGTGTTAATACAATGGTTCTGGGAATGTGTCTACATTTCATTAAATATGACGTCTGAAACAGATGTGATGACTTTCACCTCAATCCCAGTTTCCTGCCATTGGACGCTAGAACTGTCAGTTTCTTAAGAATGAATCATGTTTCCAGTGAAGAAGGCAAAGGAAACAGATAAATAAACATTCAATTCTAAAATTATTCTGAAGCATGGCTTTGATGAGCTGAACCCTGTTAAGAGGAAGGCAAACACCGATTTCTACTCAGCTTTCCTGGAAAAACATTTCATCAAATGCCTTTTATGACCAGTGGGACATGTATGGGGCCCTTCCATCTTTTGCCTCTTGTGTCTTGGGATACTAGTACTAGTACTTGTAGTGTGCTGGCATCTGGCGAGGACACACATAACCGTTTGTAACTGTAGAAACATTGGGCGGTGCCATCACGGGGTCTAGAGGGTATTGAATGAGGGGGTGCAGCCCAGAGGTGGCAATCTGTGAAACTTCTGTCTTTTTCACTTGTGTGCTGGGAGGTCAGCCTGGTAAATATGTACAGTTTCCTGTGTGTCACTTGGAAGCTGTGTTTTGGTGATGATGTAATTTTCAAGTAAAGAACTTAGTTTCAGGCACAAAACACGCAAATCACACAAATCTTTACGCAAATCATGGGAGCCTTCCGCTTTGCTTGCCAGCTGCTCCCCCGCCCCTCAGGCATTTTCATAATTCATGCTATGCTAATTTTTGCTTATAACACCATGTAACAAGGAGGGCAGATGTTACCACTTTCCTTTTGGCTTGCTTTCACTAGGAAGCTTACTGTGGGCCTGGAAATTGAAAGACTAGGGTGACCCTCCTTTCTTGTGAAGAACAAGCCAGGAGTCAGAATGACCTATACCCCCCACTTGTTGGAAAGCATTTACCTGTCAAGGGAACTAGAAGGTGAAAAAGAGAATTACTAAGAAGAAGGAGACTCACACAAGAATTATGTGCCACCACTGCAGGGTGCCTTTATGTGTTACCGTATGTTTCCAAAAGTTTCATGCAATAAAATACATTAAACCAAAAAAACCAAACTCACTGTGGTGGAGCTGGTCCTGACTCATAGGGACCCCTCCTCAGGTTTCCAAGACAGTATCTCTAGGGAAATAGATTGCCTAGCCTTCCTTCCCAGGAGCGAAAGGTGGGTTTGAAGCACCAGCGTTCTGGTTAGCAGTCAAATGCTTTAGGCACTACACCACCAGAGCTTCTAAGAACAAATGCCTCATCCTCAGAGTCTTGAGGGATATCTGTCTCCCACAAAATAGTTATTACCTACCAAAATTTTAACATGACTCAATTATTCGGCATGCATCCTCTTACTCAAAATACTCATATGAACACACTCTAACAAACATACAGTACTTCAGTCATAAAAGAGTTCAACACAGAATACAGTGAATGAATCCCCATATTCATTTCTACAAAGGGTGGAGGAAAAGGCTTATAAAATGGGAAGGAGAATTTAAAACCTATAGTAGCGTGTCTTAAAACCTTGCACGCAGCCATCTAAGGTGCAACTACTGACCTCTCCTCATCCGGAGCAAAGAAGAGTGAAGAAAATCAAGGATGCATGGAATCAATTAGTCCAAGTAGACTAGTGGACAGAACCTCAGCCTACCTGACCGAAGACCCAAAAAACTGCATGGTACCCAGCTACTACTGCCAATCGCTTGGAAAAAGATCAAATTTGGAGATCCTGGAGAGAGTGGAATGTGGAAAAAAAAAAAATTAAAATCATAAAAAAGACCAGTTTTACTGGTCTGTTAGTAACTGGTGAAACCCCTAGGACTATAGCCCCTATTCACCCTTTAGGCCTGGAGTTGAACTCACTCCGGTAGCTTAACTTTCAGCCAAACAATAGACAGGCCTACAAGGTGAAAAACTACACCAGAAGGGAGGTGCACTCCTTAGAATAATCAACCATGAGAGATCAGAAGGGCAGCATTTGAGCAGGGAGGACGCTCAGAAGGCAGGAATGCATAAGCAAGAAGGACACGGGGAAAGGTTAACAAGGAGAAAGAGGGAAGAGAGCTGTTACATTGTGAGAATTGCAATCAATGTCATGAAACAAAATGTGTATGAACTGATGAATGGAAAATGAATTTACTCTGTAAACTTTTGTCCCAATCACAATAAAAAAGTAAAAAAATGAAATAAAACTAATAGTTGTAGGAAGTTGTAGGAAGTAAGAATTGTAGAATGGGATTCATTGAATCCTGTATTTGAGATGGATCTCATAAATCATGTAGGTTTAATTGCTTTCAATTAAGAATGCTGAAAGTACCATGGACTGCTAAAAGAATTAACAGATCTGTCCTGGAGGAAGTGCAGCCAGAATGCTCCTTGGAAGCAAGAATGGCCAGACTTTGTCTCACCTATTTTGGTCATGTTGTCAGAAGGGCCCATTCCCTGGAGAAGGATGTCATGCTTAGTAGGGTGGAGGGTCGACGAAAGAGGGGGAGGCCTTCAACGAGATGGATTGACATGGTGGCTGCGATGATGGGCTCAAGTATAGCAGGGATTGTGGGGCTGGCGCGGAATCGGGCAGTGTTTCGTTCTGCTGTGCATGGGGTCGCTGTGAGTTGGAAACGACTCAACGGCACTTAACAACAACAACAACAACAATTGCTTTCACACTTTTAAATCCACTGCACCTTCTGTCCCAGTTCATTGGAAGTCAAAAAGCAACATGAAGATGATGGAAGCACCGTTTTTCTGAGGTCGCATCCTTGTTGGGAGGCCACTCCCCAGTTACTTTTTCTCTTTATGCTACAGCCCCCACTCTTCCTCATAGGTTCTTAGTGTTCTAAGGAACACAGTTTGGAAACATCTGGTATCTTGACTCCTCTAAAGTACCTATAGTTTGTAGATTACTTTCAACACACTGTTGCACTGAAACTTTTCAAAACCTGTAGGTATTTCCAAAGAGAAGAATATTACTGGTGTTTAGGCAGAGTCGTTGTAAAGATTACAATGAGTCAATACACAGATCTTAGAAATGTGTTTTGCCTATAGCAAGCAAGCTTTAAAAAATTAGTATTTAATGATTAAATTAATAGGCTATTCTCCCTATCACATTAAGGCAGTATAAGTGAATATCAAATTAAAGAGCTGAGTGAACTTGGACAAGTGTTATTTGCCTTTGCTGGGTCTAAATTTCCTCCTTTGCCAAATGGAACTAAATTATTGCTAACAGGAGCATTCACTAAGACAATAGATACAAAGCACCTGCAAACACGGCGGCTGATAGCTGCCACTGAGTCAGCAGTCTAGTCGGTCCCTGACTCACGTGACTCTGTGCACAACAGAAAGATGCAGCTCAGTGGTGCGTTGGACCCTTGTGAGCCACACGTTTTCCTCACTGATGTTCAGAAGAAGATCACTAGGCCTTTCTTAGTCTGGATGCACCACTGAAACCCGGTCAGCATCACAGCCACAAGGAAACCCCACTGACAGATGGGTGGTGGCTTTGCATCAGATGGGAATTGAACCCAGGTCTCCTTCATGGAAGGTGAAAATTCTAGCACTGTCCCCACTCGCCATGGCGGTCATTCAAAGATGTTGAACTGCTCCCATCATATCCCTCACGGGAGACTGACTAACAGCAGAGTGAAAAAGTTCACCAAGGAAGGTCAATCACACTTTTCTTCTGGATATCACAGTTCTCTTGACAATTTTTTTAATTTAAGTTGGCTTATCTCAGCTTCTGAGGTGTTTAGAATAAAGGACAACATACGGGTGTAATAATAACTAGCATCTATCAACTTCCAAATGCTCTACAAACATTAGATAATTAATCCCTGTACCACTCTTATGGAGGAAGATAAGATCAACTCTATGTTATTCAAAGAAGAGAAGGAATAGCTTTTAAATGAGACCACAGGGAACACAAGAGCTAATAACCAAGGCCACGCACACTCCCAGCTCTGAGAGTCAGCCCTGAGCAATGCCCAAGACAAGCAATCAGGACCAGACAGGACATCTACGCTTGGAGGCAAAGGAGAATGAAAAAGAGAAGAAAGCAAAGGAGCATGGGAAAGCAGGCTAGAAAGAGAATGTGCAAAACCGGGCTCGGGGAGGTGGGGAGGTGCCAACTTATAGGACAGATCTCCCGTGTCTCACACAAATCCCAAGTTGTTTGAGACTTGGGCCACAAGTTGAATGCAGGGGTGGCTACAGTGGAAAGCAGAATGAGTGACAATCCTGTTTAAAGCGTGTTAAGATGATGGCATAAAAACCATTAAGAGAAAGTAGGGTGCAATGCATGGAATGTCAGTGATCTGACTATGGGACATTCAAAGAAGGTTGTTGTTAATTGGATTGTGTCTCTCCAAAATTTGTGGCCCAGAATGAGGAATGGACGCTGGGAAGAGACAAGCACCTTCCTCCAGAGCAGAGACACAGAGAAAGCATTCTCCCAGACCTGGTGTCCTGAATTCGGGCCTCTAGCCTCCCAGACACATTATTGTTTGTTAAACCTGTAGTTTCTCTCTTTTAACAGCACTAGATAACTAAGACAAAGGTAATCCAAGGGTGGGATTATTTTTATGCGTCAGCTCTTTCACTAACCAACAACTATACCCTCCCTTTCACTCTCTCACACTTGCTCCCCTCATCTCCCCTCCCAAAAACTCTGAAGCTAATTTTAGACATATTATCCAATAAAGCCTCAGATGCCAGGGTCATAATGGGAAGCTTCTTCAAGGTGAAAGTGCAAACAAGCGTGGTGGAGATTGGTACTTGGGTTGTAGATAAATTCGAGAACGCTCCTCCTGTGAATTTCCAGACAGAGGACAGACTGTGGGACCCTGAATAAGCCAAAGAAAAGGCACACAGATTGGAAAGGAAGACTAACACTGTCTCTATTCACAGACAACATATTTTTCTACAAATATCTATGTAGAAAATTTGATGGAATTTATCAAAAACTACTAGAAGTAATGAGTGACTTGAGCAAGTTGCAGGATACAAGATCAATGTATAAAAATCAACTGTATTTCTATATCTAGCTACCAACAGTCCGAAATTGAGAAAAAACTAAAAATAATATCCTTTGCATAAGCATAAAAATGTGAATTTCTTAGGGACAGATGTAACAAACACGATACAAGGCCTGTATACTAAAACTACAAAACATTTCTGTGAAGAATTAAAGAAGACAGAAACAAAAGGGAAGATATACTGTGTCCATGGGTTGCAAGATCAGTGTTGGTAAGGTATTAATTCTCCCCAAATTGATCTATAGATTGAATACAATCATAAAACACCCAGCAGGCTATTTGTAGAAATTGAGAAGCCAATTCTAAAATTCACATGGAAATGCAAAGAATCCACAGTGAACAAAACAACTTTGAAAAGGAAAAACAAAATTGGAGAAATAATGGTACCTGACTTCAAGTGTTATTATACAGCTACCAGACTGTGGAAGTTCAGTAATGCAGAGCGTGGTACTGGTGCAGACACATAGATCAGTGGAACCCAATAAAGAGAGCAGAAGAGAAACAGATTCCCACAGAATGGACAACTAAAGTTTGAAAAAGGGGAAAGGCAATTCAGTGGAGAAAGAATAGTTTTTTAAACTATTAAAAAATGGGCAGAAGACATGAATAGACACTTCACCAAGGAGGATATTCAAGCGGCCAACAAACATATGAAGAAATGCTCACTATCATTAGCTATTAGAGAGATGCAAAT
>NW_006921693.1:9754529-9778328 GCF_000298275.1 Orycteropus afer afer | reverse complement strand
ACGGCCATAACTGTAAAGCATAAAACTAAAAGACTTCTAGAAGAAAACAAGGGAAAATCTTTGTGACCGTGGGTTAAGGAAAGATTCTTAGGTATGACAACAAATGGATGATCCACAAATGAAAAAAAATTGATATAGTAGACTTTTTATTAAAATTAGGAACTTCTATTTTTTAAAAGCAAGAAAATGAAGAGACAAGTCACAGACTGAAAGAAAACATTTGCAAAGCACGTATCTGTTGAAAGACATGTATCCAGAGGAGATAGGACCTCTGCTGACCAAAACCACTAGCTTCTCTGCCTGCTTCCATAAAGATTTATAGCCTTGGAGACCCTACGGGCAGTCCTACTCTGTCCTGTAGGGTTGCTACGAGTCGGAATCGACTTGATGTCAGTGGTTTTGGTATCCACAATAAAGTTCCCTCAAAACTCAATAAGGAAACAACTCCATAAAAAGGGGCAAAATATTTAACTAGACACTTCATGAAAGAAGATAAATATAGATGCTAAATAAGCACATTGAAAGATGTGTAACATCACTGAAACCAAAACCTACCACTATCGACTTCATTCGAATGCATAGTGACCCTATAGGTTAGAGTAGAATTGCCCCATAGGGTTTCCAAGACTGCAAACGTTTATGGAAGCAGAGTGCCTCATCTTTGTCCCACAGAGCAGCAGGTGAGTTCGAACCTTTTGGTTAGCACCCAAATACTTAACCACTGCATCACCAGACCTCCTGTAATATCACTGATCAAGGCAAATTAAAACCACATAAGCTATCACTACACCCTTAAGAGAATGACTAAAATTAAGACTGACCACACTAAGTGTTGGTAAGGATGTGGAGCAATGGAAACCCTCCTACACTGCTGGTGGGAATGAAAACTGATGCAGTATTTTGGAAAACGGTTTGGTAGTTCCTTTAAAATTTAAACATACATCTACTGTTTGATCCAGCCATTCCATTACTAGGAAAAATGAAAATATATAGCCTTATAAAGACTTGCATCTTTATGTAAGGAATTAACTATCAACACAACATGGACTGATTCTCCAAATAATATTGTAGAGTAAAAGAAGACAGACAAAAAGTACATACTGTATAGTCTGTTTACAAAAATTCTAGAAAATGCAAACTGATGTATAGTGACAGAAAGAATAATAGTGGTTTCTGGGAAATAAAAACACATCTATCTCTATATGTATATTGCTATTTGGAAAAAGCCTACAAAACAGTAATATAGCAGTATAGCTATTTTTGTTTTATACACACAGAGGTATTTCTCCCCAAATGGTGGGATATGGGATGATTTTATTATTTTTGCTAAAAAATCATAATTTTAAAACTGTGAACAAAAAGGACTCATGTAATTTTTGAAATGTTATAATAAAATTGTTTTAAAGAAACGGGGGGTCCAGAGCATCCTGCATTCAGAACTTTCTACAGAGGTGCAGAGCCAGGCCATTAATCATAGAAATGGGCAGAACCCACTACATTTTCAGGCAATTTTCCAGTTTTCTTTTTCCCTTTGAACACTTGCAGACAGGCAGCAGAGTTTTTGAAAATTATCTAATTTACTGAGCATGTAGAAGGTCAGATGCTAATGTACTCTACCAGAGGCCTTTGATGGGTCTATTAAAAGCAGTGCCCGGGTAGCACAATGCAGCCCACCTCAGGGGCAGATCACACATACATCCAAGGAGAAAAGTGTACAGCAGTGATGTCAATATCCTCTCCTCAGACAGCACCATCCAAGGACAAGGTGGAAGGCAGGGGTGGGCCTGGTCTCCATGGCAGCCCAGGGCACTTCAGCCACCTGGACCTGACCTTGCAGATGCTTTGCCTCATTTGCTTACTGTGAATGAGGCAGCACTTCCACATGACAGCTTTCTAAGTCACATTCCAGGAAGTGGTTCCAAGTCTCCCTTTACTTTCAGAAGGTTGTTGGGTTCTATTTGGGTTGCTCTGTATCTCTGTTTAACTGAGAGTGTAGGAAAAACAGACTCAAGTGGACTCACAAATTGGAAAACCTACCCCATCCACGAGATAGCCTATTCAACTTTAGGATGATCTTCCCCCCGACTCATTTCCCTTTCTTCTGAGAAGCACAATGCCCACCTGGTTAGTGCATGCTACTGCTGGGAGGATTGCCACCCCACCTCTCTGTGTCCCTTTGTCCATTTCAGTCTTATTATTGCCCCTCCCAAGGAAGGGACTATTTGATTTAATTATTCTGAGTGTACGATCTGTCATTGGACGTTTTTAATTTAATTTTCTGCTAAAATCATCATGAGTCAGAACTGACCTGATGGCAGTGGGGTTTCTTTCTTTCTTTTTTAGGCTAACATACACACAACACAAATTTTGCTTTCTAAACCAATTTTAAAGTATATAATTCATTAATTACATTCACAATGTTCTATAACCATCACTATCATCTATTTACAAAACTTGTTCATCACCCCAAACAGAAACTCTGACACCACTAAGCAACGATCATTCCTTCTCTCTTACTTCATTCATTCTCTAACTTACTTCAGTCTCTGGATACTCTAGATCATTCATGGAAGTGGGAGCATGCAGTATTTGTCTGCTTGTGTCTGGCTTGTTTCACTTGCACAATGTTTTCAAGGTTCATCCACATTGCAGTGTGTATCAGAACTTCATTTCTCTTATGGCTGAATAGTATTCTATTGTAGGTATATACAGGATCCCTGGTGGCACAGTGGTTAAAGCAATCAGCTGCTCACAAGGTCGGTAGTTCAAACCCACCAGCAGCCCTCTTGGAGAAAGATATTGCAGCTGCTCCCGCAAAGACTTCTGCAAAGCCTTGGAAACCCTATGGGGCAGTTCTACTCTGTCCTGTGTGTCACTATGAATCAGATTCAACTCAACACCAGTGGGTTTGGTTTTGGTATCACATCTTGTTTATCCATTCATCGGATAATGGAGTCTTGGTTTGTTTCCACCTTTTGATTTATTGTGAGTAATGCTGCAGTGAACATTAGTGTACAAGAATCTGTTCGAGTCCATGCTTTCAGTTCTCTTGGGTCTATAACTATAATTAGAATTGCTAGGTTATGGTAGCATAGTGCCTAAGGCATCTGACTGCTAACCAGATGGTTCAAACCCATCAGCCTTGCCTGCAGAGGATGTCCATCAGACAAGAAAAAGCATACTACCTTGTGCTTTGAGGGCTCAATATCTTTATCTATCAGTACAGAAGAAATATTTCTATGTAACGTGATCGTCTGTCTACTAGTTGTCTTATAGGTAACCAACACTGAAAACATTGCAGTGATGATCACTAAAGAAACACGTAGTGAAACAACATTTTATTTCCAAATTATTACAGAGCCAGCCGTTGACGCTGCTACATAAGTTCCATGCTAAGGAGCCATTGTAACAGATTAAGGGGCTTTTAGGGTTTTTATTTTAGTTTTTTTCTTTTTTAAATCAAACATACACGCAGCTGTTAGCATAAAGTTTTGGAGAGCATTGTCCACAATATTCAGCATTGTGGTTAACTGCCAAGCCTCTCATTAGGCGACTGAAGGATTACGATGTTGATGATCGCATGGGTGCTGTGTATGTGCACGCGCGTGTGTGTGTGTGTGTGTGTGTGTGTTCATGTCTTAACTTGGTCACTGTTCAGCTTTAGTTTTTAGTCTGTGCTGTCATCCAGACTGGATTGTACATCTCTATCTGAACTTCATTCTGGCAAAAACAAAGTTGCAGGCACAACAGTGTAAGAACGCATTCCTCCGGCTAAGTGTTGGATCAGCTTGACCCTGAGCTCCCTTTGGACTTTATTTGGTACTTAGCATGTGAAGCAAAAGGACTGTCAAATGGAACAATGTCAACAAGGAAGAGAGAGCCAGCCAAGTGCTAGCATGTCTTTTCCCTCTGCATATCTGTGCACATTGTATGTTGTTCATGATAGCTTGTCCTACAACTTGACTAGTTGGAGTTCTGGTAATAGTGGCAATCTTGATATCGTGAGTCAGAGTTTAAAGAGATGTAAGACTTCCAATTAATGTCTTATTTACTTCTTTATGTTGATTAGTCTTTGACACATGTGCTGAATAAGAAACCTAAATAAAAGATAATTTTTTAAAATTAAAAAAAAAAAATCTGTTTGAGTCCCTGCTTTCAGTTCTTTTGGGTGTGTAACTATAATCAGAATTGCTAGGTTACGGTAGAATAGTGTCTAAGGCATTTGACTGCTAACCAGAAGGTTGGTAGGTCACACCCATCAGCCACTCCACGGAAGGAAGAGTGGGTTATCTACTTCTGTAAAGATTTACTGCCTCAGAAACCCAATGAGGGTCACTGTGAGTTGGAATTAACCTGATGGCAGTGAGTTTGGTTTTGAGCTCTGGTGGCATAGTGCTTAGGGCATTTGATTGCTATCCAGAAGGCTGGTGGTTCAAACCCAACAGCCACTCCTCAGAAGGAAGACCAGGCAATCTACTTCTGTAGAGATACTGCCTCGGAAACCCAAGGAGCGGTCACTATGAGTTGAATTGACTCAATGGCGGAGAGTCTTTTTTTTTTTTTTTTATGGTAATTCTCAGGAGCCTTGGTGGCACAATGGTTAAGCGCTTAGCTGCTAACCAAAAGATCAGTGGTTCAAATTTACCAGCTCCTGCACAAGAGAAAAGACCTGGAGATCTGTTCTTCAGCCTCGGAAACTCTACGGGGCTGTTGTACTCTGTGCTATACGGTCACTATGAGTTGGAATTGACTCTACAGCACACAACAGCACGGGAATCTTATGGTCTCAGTTAGGAAATCACCAAACTTTTCCCCAGCAGCTGTACCACTTTCTGGGCCTCTTTTAATAGCAGGGAGGATCATGTTTGTCAACAGTGGGTCTCAATGGTGGGTGTCTGGGGTCATTTTCTAATTCCTGTGGAGGGAACGTGTATACCAGGCTGACTCCAGGGGCAGGCTGGCCATTTTGGTCCACAGGGTCGACTCATTTTGTAGACCCAGACATCCTAGATTCAGGAGTGGGAACAGGAGGCAAGAGACATCACTTAGCCACGTTTGGTACAATTCAGCATTTATCAGACTTCGACATTAGAATTCATTTGACACTTGCCACGTTATTAATAAATGTGTTTGTTTGTTGCTTCCCATTAGTACAACATTCTCTCTGGTTCTCCTTTGGGAGCCCCAGAAGGGAGAAGGGATGGGTGGTCACATGCCAAAATCTTCCTTTGAACCTCCACCACTTAGCGTTCTGGGAGAGATCCTGGCCATCAACTTAGACACTAGCCTGAATTCTGCTGGGTATCCCCCTCATCATCTCTACTTCAAATCATGTTGCCTGCTTTCTTCCCTGCCCAAGTTAGTTTTTACTGGCCTCCTTACTCTCCCTGCCTGCTTCCAGGGAAGCCCGGTTCCCTGACAATGAAGCTGCTTTCTCTACCCGCACCATTTTCTGGATCTAGACCTTCTCCAGTCAGTGAGCTTCCACTCCTAAGAGGCTGTGTCACCAGCCATTCTGTTTGGTCAAAATATTTATGTGTGACTAACCCTCCATGCTCTGGTCCAATTGGGAACCTCCTGCATCTTCCCCCAAGGACTGCTTCCTGGGCCATTTCCTTCATCAGCTTCAAAACACCAGCTGTGTGCAATGGAGACCTGTTGTTTATATGAAAATAAATTCCTCAGAGTGCTTGATAATGGCTTGTTCTTTCCAGCCTGGGTACCAGGATTTAAAAACACTCCATTTTAATCTTGTTTATTTCTTTGCTCAGCTCATCCTTTTTGGAGGAAAGCCTAAAAGTAAATTTCAACACTACACCTTGCCCAAATTGTACGATGTTATAACTGAATGAGATTGGAATTGTTTGGGATTTTCTATATTTTGGAGTGAGACTTCTTGAGTGGCATGGTTGGTTAAGTGCTCCACTCCTAGCATGAAAGTGGGTGGTCTGACCCCACCTAAACGTTCCTCGGATGAAACACCTGGTGATCTGCTCCCTAAAGGTCACAACCATGAAAACCCTAGGGGTCGCCATGAGTCAGAATCCACTGGACAGCCTTAACAACCACCACCTGTCTTTGGGTCTCTTGAAAATAGAAATATGGTAGAAGGAGTAGTTAGAAGACAAGGGTTTAGCCAGAACTTGACATATTGAATTTGGATTCATTTTAATCTGTAGGTTCAAAAATCTACATGATGGGAAAAGAACTCTCTTTATCAAGGGAGGATGAGGCGGGGGGGCCTACTCTCTGATGAGCACGACACTCGGCTTTCTCTTTTTAATTCTTCCAACTACTCTGTGAGGCATTTACTATTATCCCCACTTTACAGAAGAAGAAACTGGCTTTGGACTGGCCAAGGTTACATGATACAGTGGTTGGTAGGGCACAGCACCACAAACTGGTGGCTTGAAACAAGAGAATTTGTGCTCTCACAATTCTGCAGGCTAGAGGTCAGAAAGCAAGGCATCACAGGCCACACTCCCTCAGAAGTCTCTGTAAGTCAGGAAAGAGCCTTGCTCACCTCCTTCAACTTGAGGTCAAAAACCAAACCAAACTCACTGCTGTCGACGCAGTTCCAACTCATAGCGACCCCTCCTTGGGTTTCCAAGGCATATCTCTACAGAAGTAGACTGCCCAGTCTTCCTTCTGAGGAACAGCTGATAGGTTTGAACCATCAGCCTTCTGGTTAGCAGTCAAATGCTTTAGGCACTACGCCACCAGAGCTTCTCCAGCTTGTGGTAGCCCTAGGCATTTCTTGGCTTGTGGCAACAACTTCAATCTCTGCTCCTTCTTCACAAGGCCGCTTCCCTCTGAGTCTATGTCTCTGTGCCCAGATTTCTCACGTCTTATAAAGACATCAGCCATACTGGATTTGCTGTTGTTAGCTGCCGTTAAGCCCACCCTCAACTCCTGGTTTCCTCAGACATAATGGGAAAGAGCTGCTGTGACCTACAGGGTTTCTCTGGCTGAGTTTCAGTAGCTGATTACCAGGGCTTTCTCTCTAGTCTGTCTTAGTCTGGAAGCTCTGCTGAAACCTCTTGAGTGTCATGGCAACACGCAAGCCTATATTGGATTTAGGGCCCACTTTAACCCGGTATGACCACCACTTAATATTATATCCACAAAGACTCTATTTCAAATAAGGGCACATTCTTATGTGAGGTTTTGGGTGGACATGCATTCTGGGGGACACTACTCAGTCTAGTGCACATGGCTGCAGTGATAAAGCCATGTATGTTCATTCCTGACTTCAAAGCCCATGGGGCACAAAGCTGCCTCCCGTCAGAAAGCAAAGGAAGGATGATGTTGGAAAATGAAGCAAGCTGTAGGAGGGAAGACAGCTGGGAACTCAGCAGTCATGTCTCCCGCTGGCTGGTTTGTTTGGGACCCAGCTCTATGCCCCCACACAGCAGACTCTGCCTCCCCTGGGGGTCCTTCCTTCATGCCCTTCCTTCCCACCTCCTGGTGCATGGGGCTTCACTCAGGACAGACATCAGCAGTTTGGTCCCAGTTCCTAAAATCCCCTCTGTGTAATCAAAGCCTTTTATTCCCAAAGTCTTCCATCTGATTAAACTAATTCAAGATGGAGGTGTGAATGACTCATAACCCTTAATATGCTGTTCCTCTATGGGATATTTCTATTTATAACAAGTAGCTGGGGCAAAATTAGCCTCTTATGTTTACTCTTCACTGCACAATTGAAGGGCTAGTCAATGAAGCATAATTCGTTCTCTCAAGGAGGTGAAGCAGCCTATTACACTATAGATTTAATTTGCATGTTATTGTTATTTCAGCACACCTTTTTCTTTGCTCATGGTGCTCATTGCAGTCAAATATTTGCAAATATTAAGATAGTAAAGTCTATCTTAATGTGCTGTGCAGTGTGGGGTTAAACATATATGTTTAGCACCTTAGAACAGATGAGTACAGTAAGCTATAAAATAGGGTTTGGTCATTTGTAACTACTAGAGTTTTCTAGATACATGAACCACTGGGAACTCACCCTGACAGCTGAACACCTGTTTTCAGAAATGTAACTGTGTCTATAGTAAGCACAGAAATTTCAAAGCAAGGAGTCACAAATTCAGATGATTATGGAGGACCAAGTATGAGTAGAAAAACAACCCACATCCCACTGATAACCAAAGACCCACCGCCATTGCATTGATTCCAACTCATAGTGGCCCTATAGGGCAGAGTAGATCTGCCCCATAGGGTTTCCAAGGCTGTAACTCTTTATGGAAGCAGATTGATTCATCTTTCTCCAGCAGAGTGGCTGGTGGGTTCAAACCGCCAATCTTTTGGTTAGCAGTCAATTGCCTTAACCACTGTACAACCAGAGCTCCTGTTCTCACTGATAAGGGAGCCTCTTTTTAGCATTAACTTATTACCAGGAACAATTGTGGGCAAGACATCACCATTTCTCTTAATTCTTTAAGAGAAGGCAGACACCTGGATTTTTATGTGAACACATCCTATTTTTGAAAGTCAGTATATTAGTTTCCTATTGTAAGGATTCATGTGACTATATTGAGTCCTCCTAGATAGATATCAAGGACACTATCCTCATCTCTGGTGGCACTGTGTGTAAGGCATTTGACTGCTAACCAGAAGGATGGTGGCTCAAACCCATCAGACATTCCGTCGAAGGAAGATGAGGTAATCTTCTTCTATAAATATTTACCACCTCAGAAACCCAAAAGAGGTCACTATGAATTGAAATCGACTCAATGGCATTGAGTTTGGTGTTTTGGTATTCCTATTTAAAAATCCTTAGCTTAATTAATTACATCTACAAAGTCCCTTTTCCCATGTGAGATAATACATCCTAGGGTCCAGGGATTAAGATGTGGACACCATTGGGGGCCATTATTCTGCCTGCTACAGTTGGCAACTAATTTAAATTAGGAAAATAATAAATGTACCAAAATGATAAGATGTGTTGGATTGCTTTAAAATCTCCAGCATGCCTTCCTCTACTCTCAGGAAAAGATAAATGATGAAACAAGCAAGACAGACAAAAACTGACAACTACTGAAACTGGGTTATGGGTACCTAGAGGAGCTCTGGTGGCATAGTGCCTAACGCATTTGACTGTTAACCAGAAGGCTGGTGGTTCAAATCCACCAGCCACTCCTCAGAAGGAAGATGGGGCAATCTACTTCCGTAGTGATACTGCCTCAGAAACCCAAGGAGGGGTCGATATGAATCAAAATCAACTCGATGGCAATGAGTTTGGTTTTTGGTTTTGAGGTTCATTATTGTTTTTTATTTAATTTTATCTAACTTTTTTTAAAATTGCTGTAATAAAAAAAATTAAAATAAACAATATGAGGACCATCTGTAAGCCAGATACTATCCACAGACTGCCAGCTGGCTGTTAAAATATCAGCACTTGCCTTTTGGGAAATACACACACATACATGTACACAATCATCCCAAAGACATTCATGTATTTAGCAGATAAGGTTTCAGCTAGTCCCCAATATCCCTCAAAGTCCCCAACATTCTGCTGAAGTGCAAATGTGACCGGAATTAAGCAAAGGCTGAGGTGTGAGAATGGGCTATTAGCTATTGAGTGAGACTTTTTAATAGCAGTCCCTATCCTCAAATTGAACTTCTCCATCAATTTGAGGATAAGGACCACTATTGATGGAGAAGCTCAATACCATCAGCCAGAACAAGGCCAGGGGCCAAGTGCAGAAACACCATCAATTGCTCACAAACAAGATCATGTTAAAGCTGAAGAAAATTTAAATAAGACCACAAGAGTCAAAGTAAAACATTACGTACAGCTCCCCTGAATTTAGAAAGTATCTGAAGAACAGATTGATGCACTGAACACTAATGACCTAAGACCAGACAAGTTGTGAGATGACATCAAGGACATCATATATAAAGAAAGAAAAAGGTCATTAAAAAGACAGAAAAGAGAGACAAGCTACATAGACCCTCTTCAACAAAGAAAAGAGAAATAAACTGACAGAGATGTGGAAGATAATCCTGGAGCCCTGAGCTTTGAAAGGACGTATATAGAAGTAGATTAGGCACCAACTAGTGGAAAAACCTGAACGAAAACAGTGAGTACAGAAAGGGTCAGAGCAGTGGACTGTCAGCTACTCTAACAGGACCAATAGCCTGAATATTTCCAAGTGGTGTTGGGACCTGAGAATTGACCTAAAGATCAGCCCTGGTCACCGTGGCTGCAGGGACAACTGCGCTGGTGGTGAAATTAGGACATTTCCAGATAAGCTGAAATTAAGGGAATTTGTTAAAACCAAACCAGCCTTATAAGAGATGCTAAAGGGAGCCCTTTGGACAGAGAACCAACAACAACAAACAATAACTGACCATTAACACACATGATGATATAACCCAGAAACCAGTCCAGTTATAGAAGTATCCAAAGGAAATAAGCCTACAAGATTGTAAACAGGGAAGCAGAGACATCAATTGACAAATGAGGACAACTACAAACCAAAAGAGGAAAAAAAATCTGTAGTTACAGAACTTCTAAATGGTAGGGAAGTCAGGATAACTATAAGATAAAATGGACTGTTCTAAACTTGGGAAGAAAACTATAAATCACAGGGTAACCTCAAAGAAAAGTGATAAACATTTACATCAAAATGAAAAAGAGGAACAGCACAAATATTTAGCAAATACGCTATTCCTTGGAAGGAAGGATGGACAATCTACTTGCATAGTGATACTGCCTCAGAAACCCAAAGAGGGGTTGCTATGAGTCCTGACCCAATGGCACATAACAACAACAACTACAACTACAAATAATAGTAACGAAGGAAGTGATAACCTGATTCATAAACAAAACAAGCTCAGCACGGAAAATTATATGGAACAAAGAAATCAACACCACAAAAAAGCACATAACAAAATGACAGCAACAAATTCATACTTGTTGATAATTACATACCTGGCAAGGGACTTATCTCTAAGATTTATAGAAAACTCCAACACCTCAACAACAAAGGGATTAACAATCCAATTGAAAAACAGGAAGAAGACATGAATAGACACTTTACCAAGGAGGATATTCAGGTGTTCAGCTAATAAATGAAGAGATGCTAACAATCATTGGCCATCAGAAAGATGCAAATCAAAACACAATGAGATACCATCTCAAACTAGCACTGATGGCAAGGTTCAATGAGACAGAAAATAACAAATTCTGGCAGGGATGTGGAGAGATTCGGACTCTCATACACTATGGTGGGACTGTGAAGTGATACAACCACTGTGGAAAGCAGTATGGTGATTCCTTAGAAAGCTGGAATTGGAGATACCATTTGACCCAGCAATCCCATTACTAGATATGTATCCTAGAGAAGTGAGGCCAGGACAGGAACAGATATATGCACACCCATGTTCATCGCAGCACTAGTTACAATAGCAAAAAGATGGAAACAACCTAGGTGCCCATCAACAGAAGAATGGGTAACCAAACTATTTCACATACACACAATGGAATACTATCCAACAGTAAAGAATAATGTAGAGTCAGCAAAACACCACATAACATGGATGAACTTGGAAGACATTATGCTGAGTGAAGTAAGTCAATCACAGAAGGACAAATATAATATTAATTCATTGCTGTGGAGGGTCAAGGAAAGGTTTATATATGGAGGGAAACTCTTTGTTGGTTGCCAGGGAGGGGAGGGGAGGGGAGGGGAGGGAACACTACAAAAAAGAAAAAAAGAATGCATTGACCCATGTCACTTTGGTTTTGTGTATTTCACTGTACATAAATTATATTTCAATAAAATGCATTAAAAAAAAAGAAAGAAAGAAAAAAAAAAGAATGTTAAAAGAGACTATGAAACTTGCCCTGGAACACAGAACTGCTGTTGTTATTTGCCATGGAGTTGGATCTGACTCATAGCAACCCCTCCTCGGGTTTCCAAGGTGGTATCACTATGGAAGTAGATTGCCCAACCTTCCTTCCAAGAAGTGGCTGGTGGGTTTGAACTTGACTGGTTAGCAGTTAAGTGCCTTAGGCACTATGCTACCAAGCTCCTAGGAACACGGATACCTAAAGCAAATGGAAGAGATAATGAAGTAAAAGAGCTGAACATAAGATTCCAAAGGGTGGCTTAAAAAGACAAAGTAAAGTATTTTTATGAAATATGCAAAGACCTGGAGTTAGGAAACCAAAAGGGAAGAACATGCTCTGCAACTCTCAAGCTGAAAGAACTGAAGAAAACACTGAAGCCTCAAGTTGCAATATTGAAGGATTCTCTGGGTAAGACATTGAATGATGTGGGAAGCATTCAAAGATGATGGAAGGAATACAAAGAGCCACTGTAATAAAAAGAATTGGTCAAATTCCAAACATTTCAGGAGATAGTATACGATCAAGAACCAATGGTAATGAAGGATGAAGTCCAAGATGAACTGAAGGCACTGGTGAAAAACAAGGTTCCAGGAATTGACGGAATACCCATTAAGATGTTTCAACAAATGGAAGCTTCCACTTGTCAGCGCCCAAAAATTTGGAAGACATCTACTTGGCTAGCTGACTGGAAGAGATCCAAATTCAGGCTGATTCCAAAGAAAGGTGATGCAACGTAATGCAGAAATTGTTGAACAATATCATTAATATCATATGCAGTAAAATTATGCTGAAGATAATTAAAAGATGCTTGCAGCAGTACATTGACAGGAAACTGCTAGAAATTCAACCACATTCAAAGACTACATGGAGTTAGGTGTATCCTTAATGATGTCAGATGGATATTGGTTGAAAGCAGAAAATACCAGCAAGATGTTTACCTATATTTTATTGACTATGCAAAAGCATTGATCTTTGAAGATCATAATAAATTATGGATAACATTGGGAAGAAGGGAATTCCAGAACACTTCATTTTGCTCATGTGGAACCTGTTTGTAGACAAAGAGACAGCCATGCAAACAGAATAAGGGAATACTGAATGGTTTCAAATTAGGAATGGTGTGTATCTGGGTTGTATACCTGCACTATACTTATTCAAATTGTATGCTGAGCAAATAACACAAAAATAACCTGGAAAGCTGGACTATATGAAGAAAAAAATATTTGTACCCATCCCAAAGAAAGGTGACCCCACACAATGTGGAAATTAATGAACAATATTATTAATATCACATGTAAGTAAAATCTTGCTGAAAATAATTTAAAAATGGTTGCAGCAGTATATTGACAGAGAACTTCCAGAAATGCAAGCTGGATTCAGAAGAGAATGTGGAACGAGGGATATCATTGCTGATGTCAGATGGATCTTGGCTCAAAGCAAAGAATACCAGAAAGATGTTTATTTGTGTTTTATTGACTATGCAAAAGCATTTGATTGTGTGGATCAAAACAAATTATGGATAACATTGAGAAGAATGGCAATTCCAGAACGCTTGATCATGCTCATGAGGAACCTGTATATAGACCAGGAGGCTGTCATTCGAACAGAACAAGGGTATACTGCATGGCTTAAAATCAGGAAGGGAGTGTGTCAGGGTTGTATCCTTTCACCATGCTTATTCAATTTGTATGCTGAACAAATAATCTGATAAGCTAAACTATATGAAGAACAACATGGCATCAGGATTGGAGGAAGACTCATCAACAACCCGCAATATGCAGGTGACACAACTTTGCTTGCTGAAAGTGAGCATGACTTGGAGCACTTACTGGTGAAGATGAAAGACTTCAGTCTGCAGCATGGATTGCATCTCAACATAAAGAAAACAAAAGTACTCACAACTGGACCAAAAGCAGCATCACAATAAATGGAGAAAAGACTGACGTTGTCAAAGATTTCATATTACTTGGTTCCACGATCAACACCAATGGAAACAGAAGCCAAGACATCAGATGATGTATTGCACTGGGCAAATGTGCTGCAAAAGACCTCTTTAAAGTGCTGAAGAGCAAAGATGGCTCCTTGAAGACTGAAGTGTGCCCAACCCAAGCCATGGTACTTTCAATCGCCTCATATGTATGTGAGAGCTGGATAATGAATAAGGAAGACTGTAGAAGTATTGATGCTTTTGAGTTGTGGTGCTGGCAAAGAATACTGAAAAAACCATGAACTGCCAAAAGAATGAACAAATCTGTCCTGGAAGAAGTGCAGCTGGAATGCTCCTTGGAAGTGAGGACAGCCAGACTTCGTCTCACCTACTTCAGTCATGTTGTCAGAAGGGACCATTCTCTTGAGAATGATACCATGCTGGGTAAAGTGGAGAGTCAATGAAAAAAGGGGCCTTCAACAAGTGGGTTGACACAGTGGCTGCAACAGTGGGCTCAGGTATAGCAGGGATTATGAAACTGGCACAGGACTGGTCAGTGTTTCGTTCATTTCTACATAGGGTCACTATGAGTCAGAGATGGCTCAATGGCACCTACGAACAACAACAACTTGAAGAAAAACAGCATCAGGACCGGAGGAAGAATCATTAACAACCTGCAATATGTAGATAACATAACCTTGCTTGTTGAAAGTGAAGAGAACTTGAAGCACTTACTGATTGTGAAAGGGGCAGGAAGGTGGCATCTTCTGACCTCCTCTAACTCCATAAGAGGATGACAAAATCACCATCAGCAGCCCAAGGCCTGTTTTTATGAGGCCAGACATGCTGCCATCCTCCAGCCCTCTTACCAACCTTGACACCAACTGTCCTTTTCACAGCACCTATCACTTCTCTGCTGGGTTCAATAATTTGCTGCAGTGGCCACACAAAACTCACATATTATGAGGTTTATTAGTGAAGCAACAGGTAACAATTTAAGTTCAGGTATGCTCTCAGTCTCTCTCAGCTGGCCGTTTCTCTCAGTAGCACATCTCTCTCTCAGCAGTGTATGTCTCTCACATCTCTCTCTCAACAGCATGTCTCTCTCTCAGTAGCACGTTTTTCTCTCAGCAGCATGTCTCTCTCTCTCAGCAGTGCATCTCTCTCAGCAGCACATCGCTCTCAGCCAGCACATTGCTCTCAACCAGCAGTGAGAGAGATTCCTTCTGCCTCTAGTAGTGTTCCTTTTGAGCCTGGAAGAGTGGCCAAAAACAACCAACCCCAACCTCAGAGTTTAACACACCTGAGAGAGAGCAAACTTTCCCAGATTACTTCATGCTGCCCCTGGTAGATGACTTTAACTCAGTTGCTCATTGCAAAGTCAGAGTTACAAAGACTATGGCTAGAAAAGCCAGACCATGTAATTTACTACACCACACTGATGAAGATCAAAGTCTACATCCTTCAGTGTGGGTTACACCTTAACATAAAGAACACAAACATCCTCACAAATGGACCAATAAGCAAACTCATGATAAACAAAAAAAAAAAAGAAACTGTGAAGGGTTTCATTTTACTTTGATTCACAATCAATGCCTGTGGGAGCAGCAATCAAAAAATCAAATGATATATCACTTTGGGCAGATCTGTAGCAAAAGATCTCTTTAAAGTGCTAAAAAGCAAAGATGTTACCTTGATTACTAAAGTGTGTCTCACCCAAGCCATGGTATTTTCGATCACATCATATGCCTATGAAGGCTGGACAGTGAATAAAGAAGATCAAAGAAGAACTGATGTATTCGAATTATGGCGTTGGTGAAGAATATTAAATACACCATAAACTTCCAGAAGAACAAACAAATCTGCCTTGGATGAAGTACAGTAAGAATATCCCTTTAGAAGCCCAGATGGTGAGACTTCATCTCATGACTTTGGGCATGTTATTAGAAGGGAGTATTCACTGGAGACCCCAAGGCATTTGACTGCTAACCAGAAGGCTAGCAGTTCAAACTCACCAGCCACTCCTTGGAAGGAAGATTGGGCAATCTACTCCTGTAGAGATACTGCCTTGGAAACCTAAGGTGGGGTTGCTATGAGTCAAATTGACTCAACGGCAGTGAGTTTGGTTTTGGTTTTATTCACTGGAGAAGGACATCACACTTGGTTAAGTAGAGAGTCAGTGAAAAAGAGTAAGACCCTCAGCAAGATGGATTTTAACAGTGGCTGCAACGATGAGCTCAAGCACAGCTCGGGGTGGGAGGTGGTTACTGGGAATTGGAACCAACTCCATGGTACTCAACAACAACAACAATCCTCAAAATAAGATTTGGAGTTTTTGTTTTGTTGTTTTTAACTCATACTGACTTATCTAGTGATTCTCTTAAAGGAATCTGATCTCTGTCTCTATTTGGAAAAAGGATTACATCCCCTTTTTTTAATGAACTTCTAATGCAGGTGTTACAACTGAATGGGCAGGAAAACTGTATGCTAGTGATTTTTCTTAGAAAACTGAAGTTTTATGGGAGAAATGTGTACACGGTTACTTCAAGAGTTCAGGGATTCTCAAAGTCCTTGAAATACAGTTCTTACAAATGTCAGAGTCTGTAATAATAATGCTGTGTCCTTAACCTGTTCCTCATCACCTTACTAATACCTTCTAGCTTTTGAAGGATCAGCTACAGCTTCATCTGCACCAGAAGGCCAGTGGAAAGTCTCATCTTGTATGGGATGCCTGTCTTCCATTACCACAGTTCCTTGTATGCATTTTTTGGTACCCAGAGGCATTGGTGGTTCAGTGGTAGAATTCTCACGCCATGTGGGAGACTCAGGTCCTGTTCTCGGCCAATGAACTTCCTGTGCAGCCACCACCTGTCAGTCAGTAGAGCCCTGCATAGTGCTCTGATGCTGAACAGGCTTCAGCAGAGTTTCTAGAGTAAGAGAGAGTAAGAAGAAATACCTGGCAATCTACTTCCTGAAATCAGCCGATGAAAACCCTGTGGATCACAGTGATCTGATCTGTAACCCATCAAGTGTTACACAGGACTGGACAGCGTTTCACTCCACTGTGCGTGGGATCAGCAGGAGTCGTGTGCCAATTCAGTGGCCGCTAACAACGACGACGACATCCTTGGCATCTACATAATGCCTGGGATAGAGTGGGTGTTCAGTAGATTCTGGCTGAACACTGAACAACTGACGCCATTCCAAGGTATCTGAGACCCCCTGCTAAACCTGTAAACTGTATCTAACAAGCACCGTTTCAGAGCTAGAGCACTTGGGAGTATGTGCTTTTTCATGGACTTTTTCCATCTACCAGTGACTCCAGTTTCTTTTTCCTTCACTAGGTGTGAGCTGTCTATACTAAGCTTCCAGAAATGGATGAAAGGCTACTTCCAATGTCTGACACTCACAGATAAGTAAATTAGACTTCTTTCAGACTGATCGGGAAAAGCTATTGTATACTTTCATTAACTCCAAAGGGCCATTTCAATTACATTCTCCATTTAGTACACAAGTTATCTTTGGCTTACAGCCTTTACTTCCCTAGCTCCTAGGAAAACACCCTTTAAAGAGATGCTAAGATGCAGCAGACATTTATAATTTTTCAGAAGATCTTTTGCAAGGCAGCTGATAGTATCTCTACATTCAAACAGGGCAAGCTTTTTTTTTAAAAAAAAATAAACCTACATTTTGGTTAAGTTATGTTTTGTTTTTAGAGGATAAATAATGAGTGTGTTTGTGGGCTTCCTCATCTATTTCCTCATTTTCTTTACCCTTCAAAAGAGAAAGTTAAAAGTTCTTTGCAAGAAGAGACTGTTATAATGCAGAGTGTTTGGTCTCAGACCACATCAGCATTTTCTAAAGTGATGGTCTACCCTAATGCGTATTCAATACTGTCAAGCACCATAATACTATTTGCTGTATAAATAACATCAACATGTTTGCTTTCAGTTGCACCTTGTCAAAGTCTTGTGATTAAACAAACAAACAAAAATTCATTTTAGAGAACTCTCTAAACTTGGTTGTCCAAGGACCATGTGATAATCACATTCCAAAGTCCATTTGTTCTGCGTTAGTGTAAACACCTTCATAAAACCTGCCCAACTGAGAAGATTCTTTTACTTTTCTGTGTCTCTGACCTCCTGACAGCAAGGAGGCAACCTATGATTAAGAACATCAATCTTACTGTCAGACAGCTCCAGTTCACACCTCAGCTCAGCTATTTACCCTGTAATTTTGAACAAGTTACTTATCTCCTCCATGCTTCAGTCTCCTCATCTGTAAAACAGAGGCAATAAAAGCCCTTCACCCTTTAATTAATGACTATTAAAACAAAAAAAAATTCTATTCCCATCAACTCAATTCTGACTCATAATGGCCCTACAGGACAGAATAGAAGTGCACTATAATCTGGTTTCCAAAGCTGTAGTCTTCACGGAAGCAGACTGTCACATCTTTCTCCCAGGGAGCAGCTGGTGGGTTCAAACTACTGATCTTTTGGTTAGCAGCCCAGTGACTTAACCACCAGGGCTCCTTCATAGGAATATTAGGAGAATAAATGAAACTCACTGCCTCGAGTTGATTCCGACTTATAGCAACCTCCATTGGGTTTTCAAGGCTGTAAATCTCTATGGAAGCAAACTGCCACATCTTTTCTCTGCAGAGTGGTTAGTAGGTTCAAACCACTGAACTTCTGTTTAGCAACCAAATGCCTTAACCACTACACCACCAGAGCTCCTTATTAGGGCAGAATCAGGTCATGTGTATGCATGGCTTAGCACAGTGCCTGCAAACAGTAAATACTCAAAAATTATTGTTTCTCAAAATGTGATCTGCAGGTCATCTACTTGAATAGTCACAAATTCAAATTTCTTCCTCTTCTAGGACCCAATTATGCAAAAGCACTGTAGGTAGTTCCCAGGCATCTGCATTTGTAGCCAGGGCCCTCGGTAAGTCTTATGTGTACTACTGTTTGACAGAATCTGCAATAAATGCCAAGTATCTTCACCATGATGTACATACCATTCATTCCCGCCATTTATTTTCAAAGAGCAGTCCTCTTGGATACCCTGCCTCAGTATCAGTGGGGTACTTGTTTGGATACCAGATCCACTGATCTTTACAGCCAGGGATGAGGACTCTCCATCTGTATTATCATCATCAATTGCAGTGACACAAGCTACCTTGCACACTGACTGATGAAACCATGGCTGAAAGACAAGAACCTTACCTCGTCATGTGAAGAGGACTCTCCATCTGTATTTTCACAGCCTCTTCTGGGGATCCTGCTGCACAGCCTGGCTTGGGACACTATGGTCCTTAGACACCCTTCAAATCTGGAACTGAACCCACCCTCAGGGATAACCTTTCAGACAAAGAAGAGACCTGTAAAGTGAACAATAACACCTGTGAAGAATGTGCTTCCTTAGAACAATCGACCACACAAGACCAAAATGGCAGCATCTGCACAAAAAGAAAGTTCAGAGGGTTGGAAGGGTGAGTGGAAATGGGGAACCTTGAGAGGAAGTGGGAAGAGTGCTGTTATACGGAGAGGAACAAAATGTGTGTAAATCGTTGAATATGAAACTAATGTGTTCTGTAAACTGTCACTCAAACCACAAGAAAATGTTTAAAATAAACAAACCAGCAAACAAAACACATGCTTGGGTACCTGATCCAGTGATCCGTATATGGCGGGCTGCAGACAGTACATCTATATTTTCTTTGTTTTTGTTTTTTTCAACATCTATATTTTCACAGCCTCTTCTGGAGATCCTAGTGCACAGCCTGGCTTGGGATACACTGGCCCACATCATTCATTCTGACCAAACCCACTGCCATCTAGTCAGTTGACTCATGGTGACTCCATGTGTTACAGAGTAGAATTGTTCTATAGGGTTCCCTTTCCCAAAAATCTTTCCAGAAACTTTGGTGGTGTAGTGCCTATCGCATTTGACTGTTACCCAGAAGGCTGGGCGTTCAAACCCACCAGGCACTCTTCAGAAGGAAGATTGGGCAATCTACTTCCATAGAGATACTGCCTTAGAAACCCAAGGAGGGCTCGATACGAGTTGGGGTTGACTTGACAACAGTGAATTTGGTTTTTTGGTTGATAATATTTATGGAAGCAGTTCACCAGGATTTCTCCCACAGGACCACTGGGTGAGTTTGAACCACCAACATGAGGTTAGCAGCTGACAGCAAACCACTTGTGTCACTGAGGGAAACTTCTGTCAGCATCTAGGATGCCATGATAAATGCTCACTGAAATAAGATGACCTAAATAAACTGTCTCACTTGCTTTGGACATGTTATCAGGAGAGACCATTTCCTGGAGAAGGACATCATGCTTGCTAAAGTAGAGGGTCAGTGAAAAAGGGGAAGACCCTCAATGAGATGGATTGACACAGTGGCTGCAACGATGGGCTCAGGAATAGCAGGGATTGTGAGGCTGGTGTAGGACTGGGCAGTATTTCATTCTGTTGTCCAAAGGGTCGCTATGAGTCAGAGCTGACTTGATGGCACCTAACAACAACAACAACAAAGAACAAGGTCAGTGAAAAAGAGGAAGACTTTCAATGAGATGGACTGACACAGTGGCTGCAAAAACGGGCTCAAACACAGCAATGACTGAGGCTGGTGCAGGACTGGGCAACGTTTTGTTTTGCTATTCATGGGGTCGTTATGAGTTGGATCTGACTTGATGCACCTAACAAATAAAGGTGCAACCACCAAAGTAAAACCAAAGTGCCTCCACCAAAGAAGAACTCCAAGCACTGACAGGCCCTGCTCAGGGATTTCCCCTTTCTTATTTCTTCCTAGTACTGTAACCATGAACATTTGAGTCCTTCACAGTAGCCTCTGCAAACTCTAGTCATTAATATACGTTTTTCATGATTTCTATTGTTATCATTATGGGAATAACTGCTAGCTGCCCATCTAATATCTGTTCTCTCTTTCTCTTTCACTAATACAACTCAAAAATTACTGGGAGGGTAGTATGTCTAACTCAAAAAACTTTCTTTCCTGGACTATCTCTCATATTTGTCCTCCTGCACAGTTCCAACACAGATGTGCCTTCTGCCTTCACCCCTTCAGACTCATCTAAATATCCACTTTCCCATTCATTTGATTGGACCACATGGGTAGGCACCTTCTATACTGAAAAGTAACCTCTTTCATCTCTCTGCTAGCATGCTCTTTGTAGTTGTAGACAGGAAACAATATAAAGGGTATCTTCAAGTGGAAAAACCAAACTCACTGCCATTGAGTTGGATCCGAGTAATAGCTACGGCTCTTCGGGTTTCCAAGGTGGTTTCACTATGGAAGTAGATTGCCGAACCTTCCTTCCGAGGAGTGGCTGGTGGGTTTGAACCTCCAGCCTTCTGGTTAGCAGTCAAATGCCATAGACACTATGCCACCAGAGCTCCCTTTCAAGCGGAAAAGTAACTGTGAAAACACAAGGTGACATGCATTTTTCTCCTCTCTTTAACCTTATTCTTCCCCCTTCTCCTTTAAACTTCCTTTGTGCAACGAACAATATATTTGTTGCCAGCATGCTTGTCATGGATTGAATTGTGTCCCCCAAAAATGTGTTAACTGGGCTGAGCCATGATTTTCAGTGGTTTGGCAGTTATGTAATATGGCAGCTATGCTGTGTAATGACCCCCGCCATGTGATCTGATGTGATAAGCCAATCAGTGTAAAAGGATTAGGGTGGGATGCAACACCCTTAATCCAGTCTCAGCCCTGATCCCAATGTAAGGAGGTTTCCCTGGGATGTGGCCTGCAATACCTTTTATCTTAAAAGAGATAAAAGGACAGAGGAGTGAGAAGAAATACCACTAAGAACAAAGAGCAGGAGTAAAGTATGTGCTTTGGACCCCAGGGTCCCTATGCTGGGATCCTCCTAGAAACAAGAGACATACACACATACACACACAGAGGAAGCCTTCCCCGAGAGCTGGCGCCCTGAATTCAGACTCCTAGCCTCCTAAACTGTGACAGAATAAATTTCTGTTTGTTAAAGGCATCCCCTTGTGGTGTTTCTGTTACAGCAGCACCAGAGAACTAAGACAGTGCTCCTTTCTGGAGAACATGATTCACCAGGGAAATTCCAAGGTTACGTGAACATTCTAGAAACCCGCAGCAGAACTGAATGAGACATAGGATGTCGTTGTTTCAAATGTCGTACCATATTCAAGTTGAAATTACAAAAAAAATTTGGACATGTTCTGGATGATTCACTAGAAAGAAATCAGAACTTTCTCAAATATGATTTGCTATGTATATGATTTTTTTTTCTGCCTTGCTTTCAGAACTCATTCATTCACTTATTCAGTAAATTTTTATTTAGCTTAATTTTATGATAGACACTGTGCTAAGTGCTGGGTATTTAATGATAGCACTAGGAAGACAAGGGAGGAATGGCAAAATAAATAAGCAAGAACCAGACAAAGGAGCACATTTGGCAAATATTATAAAGGGGAAAATAGATTTAAATAAAGTATAATAGAAATTGGGAGCTCTGGTAGCATAGTGGCTAAGGCACTTGACTGCTAACCAGAAGGCTGGCGGTTCAAACCCACCAGCCACTCCTCGGAAGGAAGGTTGGGCAATCCTACTTCCGTAGTGATACTGCCTCGGAAACCCAAGGAGGGGTCGCTAGGAGTCGGGTCTGACTTGACGGCACACAACAACAACAACATAATAGAAATTATCATTTAGGAACAGTTCAGCTGCTGCCCAGTGATCAGTGTTCTACATCTGTGATTTTTTCTTTTTTTAATCTATATTCTGTCACCCACAATATTAGTCATCTCATTAGTGTCACTTGCCAAAGTACTCAGCATTACTTGATTGTCTCTAAAATAGTGATAAAAATTTGTAAAAGAACTGTATTTCCCTTCATTGATTCCTCTACAGTCTTTGGGAAGATTTATTCAGATAGTTTGGAATCCACAAATAATTACTATTCAGTTCTCAATACTGTAAATTGTCTTCCATTCATTCATTCAATCATGTAACAAATCTTTATTATGTTTCTGCTATATGCCAAGCAGTGTAGTAGGACTTAATGCTTTAAAAAAAGTGAATAAAGCTTAATTCTTACATCTGAGGGGCTCTTAATCTCAGTAATAGAAGCAGAAGAAGACAGCAACTGCTAGAGGAGGAAATGTCTGCTCCATTCAGAGGAGGAACGAGTAGAGCTTTAAGGGTTGGAGAAGAGGAAGGGGACACTACAAGTGAAATAGCAGCAGGAGTCAAAGCTGAGGAGAAAGCAAAGGTCTTCAGAGACCAGTCAACGGTTCTGTGGGACAAATACATTGGTTGAAGAGAGAAAGGACAAGAAAAACGAGGCAGGAAACAAAGCAGTGATCTGCACAGCTTTTAATCACCACAATGAAGTCTGTAGAGCTACTCAAGGTTTTTAAGGGAGTTCCAACGGGGCACAAACAGTTAAGGTGCTGAACTGCTAACCAAAAGGCTGGAACTTGGAATCACCTAGTAGTGCTTCCAAAGAAAGATCTGGTAATCTACTTCTGAAAAATCAGCCACTGAAAACCCCAAGGAGCACAGTTCTTCACTGACACACATGGGGTGGGTCATCAGAGTGAACTCAATGGCCACCAGTGGCGGTGGTACAGCTTTTTAAAGGAAAGTGACATGTCTTGCTTAAACGTACACACTCTATGTTTACAACATGCCCTCAATCCACACTCTCTCTCTCCTTTGAAGCCAGGCAGTTTTGCAGTCATAAAGAAGAATTTCAGTGTGGCTTTCCCACCTGCGCTTGGAGCACAAAGACAGTATCTGTTCCCCTTCAAAGCTGTGCAGAAGATGGCAGCCCCAACTAATATTAAATCTTTATCACCTCAACCATTTTAAATTCTCTTATCTTACACTGTGTCTATGTGTCTATGAACCAACCTAAATGCTTTTAAGGCCATGAGTACATACCTATTATAGAATTGAATCTCATGGTATAATTTGAGACCTTTACTTTTTTTTTTTT
>NW_006921693.1:9752991-9753864 GCF_000298275.1 Orycteropus afer afer | reverse complement strand
TGGAACCATGTTTTTTGTGTGAGACCTCTACTTTTTTGACCATTCAGGAGGGTAAAGAAGGAAATGGACAGAAGAAAGGCAGTGTCTATATAACAGACTTTGACGTTGGGAGAAAGTTTGGCCATGTGGCGAGAATCAGACTCAGAGACTGTTCAGTTCTTTATTTTCCTGTCTCTAATACCACCCCTCTCTCTGATTTGTCTTTGTTAATTTACCACTAGAATCTCTTACTACATCTTTCCAAAACAGAGTTAATGGTGTTATCTCCACCCATTAATCATTCACTTGGAGCTCTGGTGGCATAGTGGATAAGGCATTTGGCTGCTCACCAGAAGGTCTATAGTTCAAACCCACCAGCTGTCCTGCAGAAGGAAGATGGGTCTATCTACTTCTGGAAAGATTTATAGCCTCAGAAACCCAGTGGGGGTTGTTATGAGTCTGAATCAACTTGATAGCAGTGAGTTTGCATTGGTTTTGTTTTAGTCACTCGTTTACTTTTCTGATAATATTTCCCACTAAAGCAACACTTTGGACATTTGTTCATATTCTCTACTTGTAGTTCATTCCCTTTTGCTTTAGTTGGCATCATCAATAAAGATTTTTTTTCATAAGACTAACCCTCATGCTGACTCTCAAAATAAGCTGTCAGGCCTCACTTGGCATTGTTTCAACCACAATGTGCTACATGAACTTATTTAGCTGTTCCTCTTTTGCCTGACTTCACTGTGTGTTAACATCCAAAGTTTATTCATTGCAGTAGGATCTGAGGATGTTCGTATGAAATTGAAATTTCTTTGTAACCTCTGGGTATTTTGTTAGTATTATACTCCCTAACCAAAACCAAAAACCAAACTCACTGCCCTCAAGTCAGAT
>NW_006921693.1:9733967-9748687 GCF_000298275.1 Orycteropus afer afer | reverse complement strand
GGTCAAGTTTTGAGAGTTTTAGCTTTCTTTATGTTGAAGTGTAATCCATACTGAAGGCTGCAGTGATCTTCATTGGTAAGTGCTTCAAGTCATCTTCACTTTCAGCAAGCAATGTTGCATCATCTGCATTCTACAGGTTGTTAACGAGTCTTCCTCCAGTCCTGATGCCATGTTCTTTATATAGTCCAGATTCTCACGTTATGTGCTCAGCACACAGACTGAATAAGTATGATGAAAGGACACAACCCTGACACACACCTTTCCTGACTTTAAACCATGCACTTGTGCTTTCTGAACAGCCTCTTGGTGTATGTACAGGTTCCTCGAGAGCACAATGAAGTGTTCTGGAACTCCCATTCTTCACAATGTTAACCATACTCTTTATGATCCACACAGTTGGATGTCTTAGCATAGTCCATAAAACACAGGTCAACCTCTTTCTGGTTCCTGCTACCCCTGTGCTAAGCATATGTTTCAACCCAACACAATGCCACCACTTGTGATTCTCTGGGAGGGGATAAACTTCCCCTAAAGAAAGCATTTGCAGAAGTGGGCAACACAAAATGTACACTGAAGGTAGCTGGAAACTCAGCATCATTAATTTGCAGACATTCTACTCCCGAATTTTCCTCAGTCTTTGGATCATCAGTAAGTTCTGAAAATTAGCCATCCCAAGCTCCTCAAGAACACACTTCTTTTCTTTCACCGTCTGCTTCCAACAAGACACATTGCCTCACAGTAGCCACTCATGTGCTTTTCATTATCAAACTCTGTTACATTTATTTCACTTCATCTCTGCCTTTTGACCCTTGCAGAATTGGTGATCTTTTTAATTCACTATTTTCCTCTATTCATCTTAAGACCTGAGGATCAAAGACATACACGATAGTCTAGACAGAATTACCAGAGATGCATAGCAATCTTAGGACCTCCTTCCTTTCTGCCAGTAAGGAATGGCTAAGAATAATTCTGGCTTCCTATTTCACTGTGTAGGGAGTACAGACACAATCCCTGACAACTCTATGGGTTGTAGATGTACTGCAGCTGCCATCAACAATTGCACTATTTTATGAGTCTGTAGATACTTCATAATCACTCATTCTGTACCTCTTCTTCTAGATTCATGTTAACCTCGTCCCAACATATTTTCAGGACCTTTCCAGTCTTGTCCCCCTGAGTGTCCTATGAAGTTCTGTCTGCATGCCTGTTTTTTCTGTCCCCATAAAAAGTCAGTTCTCTCCCCTTGTGTGCAAAGGAATGTGATGTGGGTTAAAGAAATTAACATCTTTGATATGCAAGCATTTTGGGCTGAGTGGCTACAAAGATTTGTTGTTGTTGTTGCTGTTATTATGTGCCGTCGAGTCAGCCCCGACTCATGGTGACCCCTCCTTGGATTTCCAAGGCAGTTATCACTATGGAAGTAGATTGCCCAATCTTCCTTCCGAGGAGTGGCTGGTGGGTTTGAACCTCCAGCCTTTTGGTTAGTAAAGTGCCTTAGGCACTAGGCTACCAGAGTCACATTAAATTAAATGGGTAAAGGGGCAGATTCAGTTGAAGAAGATCATGACAATGATAATGATATAATAAATTTTAAAAAAAAACATTGTCGTGTTGTCGTTAGGTGCTATGAAGTCGGCTGCAACTCACAGAGACCTTATGTACAACAGAAAAATTGTACTGTGCCATCCTCACAATTGCTGGATGCCTGAGCTCATTTTCTGCAGCCACTATGTCAATCCATTTTGTTGAGGGTCTTACTCTTTTTCATTAACCTTCTACTTTACCTAGTGTAATGCCCTTCTTTAGGGACTAGTCTCTCCTGAAAATATGCCCAAAGTAAGAGAAAGTAATTTAATTTCACTGCTCTCTCATAAAGGAACCATTAGAGATAAAAATAGCCCTACTACTTCTATTGTAATAGTCACTAATTATCTACAGTTGACCCCATTCATGAGAAAAGCTATCTCATCTAGGAATGTAGATTAAAAGAAAAGTAAGTGTGATGAGCCTGACAGCTTTGATAGAAAGCTACTCAAAAATAAATAGAAATTAACAGTCCCATTTTAAATTTAAAAGCAGAGCAGTTTCTTAAAAATACATTTCATTGCATTACAGAGCCCACTTTAACTAAATGAGATAATACACATTTGTCCATTCTACAAATATTTATTGAGCACATGCTATGTGCCAAGCACTGTGGTATGTTCTGGGTATATTGTGACAAAGTGTAAAAATGGTATGGTAGAAGCATCTGACCTTCTTTAATGTCACGAGAGAGAGAGTCACCATCAGCCTTAGCCCAAAGCTGATTCCTATGAGGTGGAGGTTACACATCCGTCTTCTCCAAAATTTTTACCAATTCTGACACCAGCAGTCTCCCCCACCTCCACGACACTCTCCATGCCTCTCCTGGGTACAATGTCATTGCAGTGGCCACACAGAACTCACAGAATTAACAGGTTACAATTTAGTGTCAGGAATGACTCAGAATACAGCTTTTCAGTTAGGACAGCTTCTTGGCCATGCCCACAGGCAGGCCTCTCCCTTGGCCTCTGCCTCTTGGTCTTCTTGGGCTCTTGGCCTCTTGGTCTTCTTGGGCTGACCAAGCCTCTGCTTTGCTTGGGGAAGTGTTACACAGCTCTTTAACTCTGCCAACACATGCCCAGAGCAACTCCCTCTGCCAGTAAGATCTTGGGGTCACTTGGGGTCTCTTGGGGTCAGTGAGCCAGCTCCATGAAGTGCCCTGTGGCACTCCACTCTGCCAGGAAGGCTCCTGCCTGAAGACACTCAGCTGTCTTGCTCCACTGGTCAGCACACCCACTATAAGTGGCTTGCTTCGTGGGCCAGGGAGCCCACTGTGCTGTCTTCTGATGGTCTCCTGGTTCTGCTGCTGTGTGTTCTCCACTGCTGTATTTCACTGTCTTGCATCATTTCTGGTGTTAAAGCCCTTTCTCTCAGTCTCTTGGGCTGGGAGGTCCTCAGTGTAGGACCCTAGGTCCAAAGGACACACTCAACCCTGGCTCTTCTTCTTGGTGGTAGTGAGGTCCCCCCATCTGCCTCTGAGATGGCTCATTTTAAGACCAACCAAAAACCAAACCAAACTCAACTGCTGTTGAGTTGATTTGACTCATAGCGACCCCTCCTTGGGTTTCCGAGGTGGTATCTCTACAGAAGTAGATCGGCCAATCTTCCTTCCAAGGAGCAGCTAGTGGATTTGAACCACCAGCCTTCTGGTTAGCAGTCAACTGCCTTAGGTGCTATGCCAAGTGGATGGCAAAACTGACCAATCCCCTTGTTAGTGCTCCATATACTTTATTTGCATTGTTCCACCCCAACAAGGGTGTCATGCACATTTTGTGAATTATTAGCAAGCAGTCCAACCCCCTTGGTGGGCCACAAGTGCCTTATTTGCATAGTCCCACCCATTCATTTGTTGGATGTTTCAAAACCATGGTGAGAAAGACCATGTAAAAGCAAAAAGCATAGACCAGTGGAACAGAATTGGGAATCCAGAAATAGTTCCATCCACCTATGAACAGCTGATCTTTGACAAAGGCCAAAACCCATTCAATGGGAAAGAGATAGTCTCTTCAACAAATGGTGCTGGTAAAACTGGATATCCATTTGCAGAAAAATGAAACAAGATCCATACTTCACACCATACACAAAAATGAACTCAAGATGGACCAAAAACCTAAATGTAAATTCCAAAACTATAAAGTTAATCAAAGACAAAACAGGGGCAAACTTAGGGCCTAATTTATGGTAAAAATAGACTGTCAAGTATAACCTAAAATCCATAAACAGCAGAAGAGAAACTAGATGACTTGGATCCTCTAAAAATTAAATTCTTATGTGCATCAAAAGACTTCTCCAAAAGAGTAAAAAGAGAACCTACACATTGGGAAAAAATATTTGGCAATGGCATATCTGATAAGGGACTTATTTCTAAAAATCATAGAACACTTCAACACTTTAACATCAAAAAAACAAACAATCCAATTAAAAAATGGGGAAAGGATATGAATGATACTTCACCGAAGAAGATATTTAGGCAGCCGACAAACACATGAAGAAATGCTTGTGATCATTAGCCATTAGAGACATGCAATCCAAGCCAACAATGAGATATCATCTCACTCCAACAATAACAGCAAAGTTCAGCAGGACAGAAAACAACAAATGCTGGTGAGGATGTGTAGAGACTGGAACTCTCATACACTGCTGGTGGGACTGTAAATGGTACAACCACTGTGGAAAACAATATGGTGACTCCTTAAAAAAATTGGAAATAGAAATACCATTTGATCCAGCAATCCCACTACTAGGAATATATATATCCTAAAGAGGTGAGACCTGGAACACAAATAGATTTATGCACACCCATGTTCACTGCAGCACTATTCACAATAGCAAAGAGATAGAAACAACCTAAGCGCCCATCAACGGATGAATGGATAACCAAACTATGGTACATACACACAATGGAATACTATGCAACATTAAAGAATAGTGAAGAATCAGTGAATCACCTCATAATGTGGATGAACATGAAGGACAGACATTATGCTGAGTGAATTAAGTCAATCATAGAAGGACAACTATTGTATGAGTCCATTATTGTAAAAATTGTAGGGAAGGCTTACACAGGGAAAGAAATTTTCTTTGTTGGTTACCAGGCATGGGAAGGGCAGGGATGCAAGGGAAAATAGATGGATAATTAAGAGATAGGTTTGATGTGAGTGAAAGGATTTAATAAATAAATAAATAAGATAAGCTACTAGTTGATAGTTTTTGAAGCTTGGTTATGGGCACATGAGGGTTCATTGTACTAGTTTTCACTTCTGTTTGAAATATATTTATAATTTAAAAAAGAGAGAGAGAGCAAAAAGTGATCCATTGTACCGCATAAGAAGAACTGGACAAGGCACACCCTGGATGAAGCTTTTAGGCTGGCAGAAGGGGCAGATGTTTAAAAAATCATCAAACGAGTAATAAGTATACAATTATAAACCGGTAGCTGCTGCCTTTCATCAGGAAGCTCGTTAGAGCTCCCCTAAGTGAAGTCCACTCTCTCCCACTGTGCAGGTTTTGCCATTCTTAATTCTGAAATGATACTTTGAGTTAAATGCCGTTAAGGGCAATGTGCCCACCTGGAGTAACAGGTGCCTATCATGGTGTTGCTGTCTCTCTCTAAATATTTCTGCAAACAGCAGATTCCTTTGCATAAAGTCCTTCACCCCTGCCCTGCTCCCATGACTTGTTAGGGCAAATGTTTAGACAGCTGTTAAAAAGAAAACAGAAAAAGAAAAGAACAACTTTGGGGCCTCTTTAAAAGAAAATTAAAAAAATAACCAAACACTCCTTTCTTGCATTGACTTTTCATTATCTCAAACTTTCAAAAATCAGGTCCAAAGAATTTTGATTCACAGGGTGCAAAATTGAGAGAATATGCGGTCAGAGAAGTTTAACTGTGGTACAGGGGTGATATTCAACACTATTGAATATTTTTCAATATTTAATAATTCTCAATATATTTAACAATGGGCACAACACAAATTGAAGGGGGTGCCATTAGGAAAGAACTCCTGGTGTGAAACCAGTGTGTAAGTGGAAGAGCGGCGCTGACAGCAGCCTCATCCTCTCACACCACATTTCTTATGCCTTCCATAATGTTCGAGCACTTTTGGGTCTCATGTCCGATTCCATTATTTTAAGGTGTTTCATCTAATTAAATATTTATTGAGCACATCTAGTGTGACTGCAGGAGCTCTGGTAGCATAGTGCCTAAGGCACTTGACTGCTAACCAGAAGGCTGGAGGTTCAAACCCACCAGCCACTCCTTGGAAGGAAGATTGGGCAATCTACTTCACTAGTGATATCGCCTCAGAAACCCAAGGAGGGGTCATTATGAGCCGGGTCCGCCTCGACAGCACCTAACAACAACAACAACAAGTGTGACTGCATCCTAGTAAAAAGAAGGCAAACAAGGCACAAGTTATCCTTGCCGTTGCTGCAAATGGTAACCATGCTTGACCACTGGAGGGTCAAGGCCACTCAGAAGAAAGGCCTGGTGATCTACTTGTGAAAAATCAGCCACAAAAATCCTATGAAACTCAGTTCTGCTCTCACAATATGGGGTCGCCATGAGTTGGAATCAACTGCATGGTTTTTTGTTAGTTTCTGCCCTCAAGTAACGTAGAGTCTAATGGCGGCCATAGGCAATAAAGCAGGTAAAGAAAACAAATTAAGATAACAAATAAGCAAGTGATGAGCTAAGGGGACAGGAAGAGGGAATGCCTTAATTTACATAAACTTGTCCTTAGAAGATTGTTAAGGCTTAAAGAGTTAGTTTTATCAGAGGTATTTGCATCTTAAGAAGGGGAAAACCATTAAGCCAAAGAAATAAATTGATAATGATGGGATTTCAGCCATAAAATGGCATAATGAGAAAATTATTTGGGGAGATGGCACATTGGGCAGGGTTTTTCCTTTCTGGCTGTCCCATAAATCACCTCATCGAGGAAGCCATCTGGGAAGCCTATTTTTAAATCTAACCCAATTTCACAAATACAAGAAAGTCCTTGTCTGGAAGGGGACATACCAAACCCTTCCTGGGTTCCTTCTTAGGACAGAATCAGGCAGGGAGTCAGGAGGGATTTTCACTGTTTATTGTACTTGTATTGTTGAGTTTTTATGAGCTTTTATTACTTCTGTCATTTACAAAAGGAAGAGGTATTTCATCTGAAGAATTCATGTCTTAATATAGAGGCTTCAAATGGTTTTGATATTTATTTCAAAACTGAAATTTCCTCCCATGCCCTTCTAGAACCTCAGAAGGTTCTTTGTATTTTGTATGTAAAAGTGAAGGCAAGACTCACACAGCTTACAATTGCACAAGTTTATAATCTTATACTTCCATAGTCTTAAATCTGACATGAGTCTCACCAGACTAAAACCAAGATGTTAGTAGGACTGTGGTCCTCCCTGGAAGCTTCAGAGTAGAATCTGTTTCTTGTATCCTCAGGTTGTTATCAGAATTTAGCTCATTGTGGTTGTAGGACTGAGGCCCCATTGTCTTTCTGGTTGTCAGTTGAGGACAATTCTCAGCTTTTAAAGGCTGCCTGCATTCCTTGGCTCATTCGCCCTCTCCTTGTTGTTGTTCTTTTCATGTGCCATCCAGTCAGACCCAACTCATAGAGACCCCTCCTTGGGTTTCCAAAGCAGTATCACTACAGAAGTAGATCACCCAACCTTCCTTCCGAGGAGTGGCTGGTGGGTTTGAACTGCCAGCCTTCTGGTTAGCAGTCAAGTGCCTTAGGCACTATGCTACCAGAGCTCCTTCCTCTCCTTGGAACCTGTGAATATTTATTTATATGGAAAAAACTGCAGATGTGATTAAATTAAGGATCCTGAGATAGGGAGATGATCTTGGATTTAAAGGGTGAGCCCCAAATACACGTGTGCTTATAAGAGGGAGGTGAAAGGAGATTTCAGAAGAGGTAACAAATGTGATGTGACCACAGAGGTAGAGATGGAGTGATGCAGCCACAAACCAAGGAATGTTGGCAGCCATGAGAAGCTAGAAGAAGCAAGGAAAGAAATCTCCTCAGAGCCTCTGGGAGAAGCATAACTCCACCAACACCTTGATTTTGGCCCAGTGAAACTTATTTCAGACTTCTGGAGCCAGAACTATAAGAGAATAATACATTTGTGTTATTTTAAGCCTCCACATTTGTGGTAATCTGTTATAGCAGCCATGGGAAACTAATACAATATCTTTGGGGAAGGCATTAATCTGCCTACTAAAAGTGTGAGGTGCCGTTGAGTTAATTCTGACTCATAGCCATCCCATATGACTCATAGCCACCCCATTGCTCTATAGGGTTTTCTAGATTGTAATCTCTATAGGTTTCCAGTGTTGCATCCAGATGCAACCCTAGAAGCACTCACTTGTCTATGCCAAGAAATTTGGAAGACACCTATCTGGTTGGCCAACTGACTGGAAGAGATCCAAGTATGTGTCCATTCCCCTAAAAAAAGTTATCAAAAATACTAATATCACATACAAGGTAAAATTTTGCTGAAGATAATTCAGAAATGGTTGCAGAAGTATATTGACAGGGAAATGCCAGAAATTTAAGCCAGATTCAGAAGAAGATATAGACTAAGGGATATCATTGTTAATGTAAGATGGATCTTGGCTGAAAGTAGGGAACACCAGAAAGACGTTGTGGTGGTTGAGTTTGTGTGTCAACTTGGCTGGGCCTGATTGAGTAGCTGGGCAGCTGAATGTAGTTATTCTCCATGGTGAGACTGGTAATCAAGCCCATGGTGGAATCTATTGAAGCAGTTCAGTATCTGCTTTGGGTATGTGGTCTGCTTCCCATATATAAGAAACAGCTTTGGAAATGGTCTCTAGCTCATGGCATGCTTGAACCTTGCATGTAGCCATGTCATTGTTCAGCAGCTTTCCATGCTCTGCCAACCTTGGGACTTTCAATGGACTTGAGTTAATGGCCTGCTGTGTGGTTTGGTAACATTGGGACTGTGCCTTTTCACTTGCCAACCTTGGGCTTGTCACCCTCAGCAGCCAGTAGTTGTCTGAGTGAAGAAAAGCCTCTAGCTCCAGTGACTGGGAGCAGTAGGCAGAACAGAAGCCCAAGGTTGAAGGGCTTTCACCCAACCTTGGCATTTTGAACTCAGACTTAAAGCCTCAAAAACTCTATGAGAATAAACTCCTATTTGTTCAAGTCATCTCATTTGTGGTATATTTCTTTCAGAGCAGCACTAAGTAACCATAACAGTTGTTTACCTGTGTTTTATTGACTATGCAAAGGCATTCAACAAACTACAGATAACATTGCAAAAATGGGAATTCTAGAACACATCATTGTGCTCATGAGAAACTTGTGTAACAAAGAGTCAGTCATGAACAGACCAAGGGAATACTGTGTGGTTTCAAGTCAGGAAAGGTGTGTGTCAGGGTTATATCCTTTTAAGATAGTTATTCAACCTGTTGCCTGGGCAAATAATCCAAGAAGCTGGACTATGTGAAAAGAACATGGCATCAGGATTGGAGGAAGACTCATTAACAACTTGTGATATGCAGATGACACAACCTTGCTTGATGAAAGTAAAGATGACTTGAAGCACTTACTGATGAAAATCAAAGATTACAGCCTTCAGTGTGGATTACATCTCAACATAAAGAACACAAACATCCTCAAAACTGAACCAATAAGCAACATCATGATAAGCAGAGAAAAGACTGCAGTTGTCATGGATTTCATTTTACTTGCATCCACAATCAATACCGGCAAATAATCCAACAATGCATTGCACTGGCAAATCTCCTGCAAAAGACTTCTTTAAAGTGTCAAAAAGCAAAGATGTCATTTTGAGGACTAAGGTGTATCACGGTCTTTTCAAATGCCTCATCAATATGTGAAAGCTGGAAAACAAATAATAATGATCGAAAAAGAGTTGATCCCTTTGGATTATGGTGTTGGTGATGAATAATGACTATACCAAGGATGGCCAGAAGAATGAACGAGTCTGTTTTGGAAGAAATACAGCCAGAACACTCCTTAGAAGTGAGGATGGTGAGACTTTGGGCATGTTATATGTTATCAGAAGGGATCAATCCCTGAAGAAGGGTGTTATGCTTGGTAAAGTAGAGAGTCAATGAAAAAGAGGAAGATGTTCAGCAAGACAGACTGACACAGTGGCTACAACAGTGGGCTAAAATATAGCAATAATCATGAGGACGGCAGTGTTTTATCTTATACAGAGAGAGGATTACTATGAGTCAGAACTGACTTGATACTTGATGGCACTTAACAACAATCTTTACAGGAGCTGATGGCAAGGTCTTTCTCCCACAGAGCCAATGGGTGGGTTTGAACCAACAACCTTTCAGTTAGCAAGTGAGCACTTAACTGTGATGGATTTCAGTGTGATGTGATGGATTTCAACATGTGGTTTGAACATTCTTGTTTCATAGTGTTGTTCCTTGCTGAATTGGCATTTTCACTGATGGCATTTCCCAGTAGGATGTCAAAGGACAAAGTCTTGCACTCTGTTAGGAGTGAAAGAGAAAGATTTTTATTGAGAAATAATAACTACATTTGGGCAGCACATAGTGAGCTTACTAAGTGCTCCGAAGTGTAGGAAATGAGAAGGGATTTTATACAGAAGTTTAGAGAAACAGTAACTATTAGTCACAGATTGTTGTTGTTATGTGCTGTCGAGTCGGCCCTAACTCATAGCTACCCCTCCTTGGGTTTCCAAGCCAGTATCACTACGGAAATAGATTGCCCAACCTTCCTTCCGAGGAGTGGCTGGTGGTTTGAACCACCAGCCTTCTGGTTAGGAAGCTAGTGCCTTAGGCACTATGATACATGTCAAAGCATCCATCAGTTAATCTACAGATATCAGGGAACCAGCATACACAAGCATTTTGGAAAAATGGTTCCACTTATCTTTCAAGGACAGGGGCACCTTGTGCAAAAGCATTCTTTCTGAGAAATGCCACAGTTTTGTGCTCTTCCCTCATTCTCTCAGAGAAAAACAGATTGACCCATTACTGTGAGTTTGGCCAGAATGTGTCTTTTTTTTTTTTTTTTTTCAGGTATGCTAGCACAAGTACCAGGGCCTCACTTAAGTGAATAAATTAGCATTTTTCTGAATGGAACCACAAAGAAGTATCCTAATTATTGAGTTTGCTAATTGGTCAGCATTTTGACTGGTAAGATCTAAATGAGGATGTAAGTCATCAGTTAATTATATAAAGCAACCGTTTGGGAGCAACACCAGCAAAGGAGGCAGAGCCCACTAATTTGCTGATCTCTGCAAACCAGACTGGTCTGCCAGAGTGCAGCCACTTGTGCAGCAACATGACAAAGCCCTCCACCAAGGACGAGTCTACTTATAACCCATCCTGAAGACCCAAAAGCTTAAGACCTGCCCAGGTCTGAAAGTCCTGGAAAGACTGTGGTTCTATTTATTTATATATAATTCAAAGTAAAATACAAGAAACTTTAAAACATAGAATTTACATTGTATGCTGAAATTAAAAGAGCTACTCAGTTTCGTTGAAAGTGAATCTTGGTCAACTTTACACCTGCAAAATTATTATTAATTCCTCAAAGGTAAGTCTTTCTCTTTTTGGCAGGCAAATGTGGCCTGGTTAACTGGTTCTTTAACTTTTCATTGGCTAAACCGGCACTGCATACCCATCCAAAGATATTCAGGCTAAAGCACCATTTCCAGCTTTCAATGGGTCCATTTCCACTTCTAAAGCATCTCATTGAAGCTTTCAAAGTCCTCCTTAATCTGGCTTTCCCAGGAAAGTCTCACTTTCTCAACAGGCACTCAGGGCTTATTCGCCCATTTTTCCTACTGAGTCCCCAAAGCCTCACGTTAAGTCTTCATCCTTAGATTTGCACATTTGCTTATAACAGCACCCCTAGTATGTAATGCTTTCCTCTGTATATATATATTTTTTATTTTATCGTGGTAAAAAAAAAAAATATGTTCTTGTTGCTGTTATGTGCATCTCCAACTCATAGCGACCTTAAGTACAACAGAATTGCCCACTCCTGTGCCAGGCTCATGATCCCTACTATACCTGAGCCCATCACTGTAGCCACTGTGTCAGTCCATCTTGTTGAGGGCCTTCCCTTCTTTTAGTGACCCTCCACTTTACCAAGCATGACATCCTTCTCCAGAGAATGGTCCCTTCTAACAACATGACAAAAGTAGGTGAGACAAAGTCTGGCCTTTCTCACTTCCAAGGAGCATTCTGGCTGCACTTCTTCCAAGACAGATTTGTTAGTTCTTTTAGCAGCCCACAGTACTTTCAGCATTCTCTGCCAAAACTATAACTCAAAAGCATCAACTCTTCTTTGATCTTCCTTATTCATTGTTCAGTTTTCACATGCATAGGAGGCGACTGAAAATACCATGGCTTGGATTAGGTACACCTTAGTCTTCAAGGAGATCTCTTTGCTCTTCAGCACTTGAAAGAGATCTTTTGCAAAAGAGTTGCCTAATGCAATGTCTTTTGTCTTTTGATGTCTTGAGTGATGCTTCCATTGGCTCTGATTGTAGAACCAAGTAATATGAAGTCTCTGACAACTTCAGTATTTTCTCCAATTATCGTGATGCTATTTATTGGTCCAGTTTTAAAGGATTTTTGTTTTCTTTATATTGAGGTGTAATTCATACTACAGACTACAGTCTTTAATCTTCATTAGTAAGTGCTTCAAGTCATCCTCACTTTCAGCAAGCGAAGTTGTGTTGTGGTGAAAAAATAAAATTAAATATATATATACATATATATATATGTGTGCATGTGTGACAAAAAAATCAACATTTTTTCATGTATAATTCTGTGACATTGATTACATTCATCATATTTTGCTACCATAACCATTACCTATTTGCAAAATTTCCCACCACCATTGACACCAGTGCCTGCTAAGCAAAATCAAGATGCTGGCACGGTTATGCTCTCTCCAGTGGCTCTAGGAGAGAATCTACTTATTTATCTTTTCCAACATTTACAGCTGCATTCTTTGTATTCCTTGGCTGATGGGTCCTTATTCCACCTTCAAAGCCAGTAGGATATACCTTCTTTCTTTAATTATGCTTCCCTCTGCTTCCATTACTTGGCCTTCTCACCTTTGTGAAGTATCCCTCTGCCATAATTGTAATTACATAATTGTAATCCCACAATTGTGATTACATTTAGAGCCACCCAGATAAACCTAGGGGTGCAAATGGTCAATGTGCTAGGGTGCTAACCAAAATCTTGAAGGTTCAAATCTACCAACCAAAAGGTGCCTTAGAAGAAAGGCCTGATGAGCTACTTCTGAAAAATCAGCCACTGAAAACTCTGTGGAGCTGAAAGAGATTAAAGAAGACTTAAATAAATGGAAAGATGTTCTATGTTCATGGATTGGAATACTTAAAATTGTTAAGATGTTGTTACTACCCAAAGCAGTCTATAGATTCAATGCAATCCTGATCAAAGTCCCAACAGTCTTCTTTACAGAAATAGAAAAACCAGTCCTCAACTTGTTATGGAAAGGCAAGAGGCCTGAATAGCTAACACAATGCTGAAAGAAGAACAAAATAGGAAGACTTACACTTCCTGATTTTAAAACATACTGTAGAGCTATAGTAATCAACATATCCTGGCACTGATATAACAACAGACAGATAAACCAATGGAATAGAATTGAGAGTCCAAAAATAAACCCACACATCTATGGTCAACTGATTTTTGACAGAAATGCTAAGTCAATCTGATGGAGAAAGAAGAATCTCTTCAATAAATGATGCTGGGAAAACTGAACTTCCATATATAGAAAAAGGAAATAGGATCCTTGCCTCACACCATATACAAAAACATTCAAAATGGATTAAGGACCTAAATGTGCAAACTGAAACCATAAAATAAATCCTTAGAAAAACAAGCAGGGACAACACTATCAGGCCTAGCTTTCAACAATGGATTTTTTAATATAATAACAAAAGCACAAAGAGCAAAAGACAAAATAAATAAATGTGACCTCATAGAAATTAAAAATTTTGTTCACCAAAAGACTTTACCAAAAAGTACAAAGACAAGCTACTGAACAGGAATATCTTCTGAAGCCATATATCTGAAAAGAATCTAATAACCAAAATATATATAAACCTTTGACAACAACAAAAAGACAAATAACCAATCATAAAATGGGCAAAGAATTTGAATACACCAAGGAGGACACTCAAATGGCTACCAAACACATGAAAAGATGTCATTAGACATCAGAGAGATGAAAATCAAAACCACAATGAGATACCATTATATTTCTACTAGGATAGGTAAGATTAAAAAGGAAAATATCAAATGTTAGCAAGGATGTGGGGAAATTGGAACCCTCTCCATTACGAGTGGGAATGTAAAATGGTACAGCCACTGTGGAAAACAGTGTGGCAGTTACTCATAAAACTAACACTAGAACTACCACATGACCCAGCAATTCCACTCCAAAGTACATACCCAAAAGACATGGAAAGTAGAAACTCAAAACGGAACTTGTAATCAATGCTCATTGCATCACTATTCACAATAGCCAAAATGTGGAAACAACTTAAATGTCCATCAGCAGATGAATGGATAAACAAAATGTGGTGCTTACTTACAATGGAATACTACTCAGCCAGTAGGAGAAATGAAGTCTTGATACATGCTGCCATATGGATGGAGCTTAAAGACATTATGCTGAGCAAAAGAAGCCAATCACAAAAGCACAAGTACTGGATGACTTCACTTATATAAAAAGACAAGAAAAGGCAAATGCATAGAGACCAAAGTTTATCAGTGGTTACTAGGGAGAGGGTGAAAGGAGGTTAACAGTGATCAACTATATTGATAGGGTTGCACAGCCAACTATTATAATTGCTGTCAATAAGTTGTACACCTGCGAAAAGTTGAATTGACAAAAGTTGTGTGATAGATATATTTACAACAGTGGTGCAGTGAATTGCTTGATGTGACCCTTCTAGCCATTGTCCTCCATTCTGTGGTGTTTTGTAAATCCCATTATCCATGCCTGTTTGGGGTGGTGTGGTAGTTAAGGTCAGGTATCAACTTGGCTGGGCAGCTGGTAGTAGTCATTCCCTATAATGACTGGCAATCGACTCTGTGATGGGATTTAGGTTAA
>NW_006921693.1:9725071-9733588 GCF_000298275.1 Orycteropus afer afer | reverse complement strand
GAAATTCAGAACCCTAAGACTGGGGAAATTACTGGGAGGAGGAGGAGGGGTTAATGTCTGAAATGATGGAGTGGCATGGTAGTTTGGACATTTGGGACATCTTTGACCTCCGCCTCATGGGGACCAGCCTCATGCTGATCTTTCTAAGAGAAATTGTTCAAGCAAGTAGCAAAAAAAAAAAAAAGAGTAGCTGCTGAGGCTGTTTATATGCAACCAAATATCTCATAGGATTTGGTTCCTTGGTTTGGAGGTTTAGGGTCATGGTTTCATGGACATTCCAGTTGATTGGCCAAATCATGTGTTTAGTGCTTCTGTCCTACCTCCTAGTTCATTGTGTGGTCCCTGGGTCCTAAAAGCTTGTAATGGGCCATGCAATGCACAAAATGTGTCTCTATTCACCTGTAACAGCAAACGAAGAGGAGAATCAAGAATTTTTTAAAAAAAAAAAAAACCTCACTGACGTCAAGTTGAATCCAAATCATAGTGACTCCTCCTTGGGTATCTGAGGTGGTATCTCTAGAGAAGTAGATTGCCCAGTCTTCCTTCTGAGGAGTAGGTGGGGAGTTTGAACCACCAGCCTTCTGGTTAGCAGTCAAATGCGTTAGGCACTATGCTACCTGAGCTCCTAGAATCAAAAATAAAAGGAGAATATGGAATGTGTGGCTAATTGCCTCCATGAACAACTGCCTCCTTTGTCATGAGACCAGAAGAATTGGATGGTGCCTAGCTACTATTACCAAATATTTTGATCAAAGATCCCATAGAAGAATCCTGAATCAAAAGGGGGGAAATGCAGAACAGAATTTCAAATTCTCATGAGCTCTAGATTTTTGGGAGCCAAGGAGGATGGATGACCCCCTGAAACCATTGCCTGAGGTAATCTTGAAACCTTAAACGAAAAATATTTCCTGAAGTCATCTTAAAACTGAATAGTTTAGCTTAAATAGCAATGAAGGTCTGCCTTAAGCATTTCGCTCTTTTAAGAACTATCTATATGGGATCCAATTGAGAACTGTATCTCTGAAGATTAGGTACGAACCTTAGGTGCAGTGAGTTTGCATTGACAAGGAAGGAAGAACTCAGAAAAGGAGGGTCGGAATGATTGCACAACTCAGAATGTCATCAATGTCACTAAATTGTACAATGTCACTAAATTGTAGAAACTTGAACTGGTGTGTGTTTTGCTGTATATTCTCAACCACAAAATAAATAAAATTTAAAGAAAACGCTACAGAGCACAGTTCTACTCTGACAGACATGGGGTGACCATAAGTCATAGTTAACTCAATAGCAAATGGTTTTTCTGAAATCCCAGAACTGTCTCCTCATTTCAACATCCTTAACTTAATCACTCCTGGTGGCACAATGATTAAGTATTTGGCTGCTGAACAAAAGGCTGGTGGTTTGAACCCACCCGCCGCTCCAGTGGAGAAAGATGTGGCAGTCTGCTTTCCATAAAGATTTAGAGCCTTAAAAACCATATGGGGCACTTCTATTCTGTCTTATCGGGTAGTTATGAGTAGGAATTGGCTTGCCTGAAACAGGTTTATAGGTACCTTAATCACATCTGCAAAGACCCTTTTCCATATAAGGTAACATTCACAGGTCCCAGGGCTTGGGCCTACATATCTTTGGAGGTCATGATTCTGGCTCTCAAAGGTTGTTGTTGTTGTTGTTAGGTGCCGTCAAGTTGTCTTCAACTCATAGAGACCCTATGCACTGCAGAACCGAACACCGCTCGGTCCCACGCCAGCCCTGAGATCCCTGCCATACTTGAGCACATCACTGCAGCCACTGTGTCAGTCCATCTTGTTGAGGGCCTTCCCCTCCCTCATTGACCCTCCACCTTACCAAGCATGACATCCTTCTCCATGGAGTGGTTCCTTCTGATAACATGACCAAAGTAGGTGAGATAAAGTCTGGCCATTCTCATTTCCAAGAAACATTCTGGCTGCACTTCCTCCAAGACAGATTTGTTAGTTCTTTTAGCAGTTCATGGTACTTTCAGCATTCTTCACCAGCACCACAACTCAAAAGCATCAACTCCTCTTCGGTCTTCCTTATTCATTGTCCAGCTCTCACATGCACATGAGGCAACTGAAAGTATCATGGCTTGTGCCAGGCGCACCCTAATCCTCAAGGAGGCATCCTTGCTCCTCAGCACTTGAAAGAGGTCCTTTGCAGCTGACTCGCCCAGTGCTATGTCTTCTGAAGTCCTGACTGTGGCTGCCATTGGTGTCAATTGTAGAACCAAGCAATGTAAAGTCTTTGACAACTTCAATCTTTTCTCCATTTGTTGTGATGCTGCTTATTGGTCCAGTTGTGAGGATTTTTGTTTTCTTTATATTGTGGAGTAATCCATACTGCAGACTGTATTCTTCAATCTTCATCAGTAGGTGCTTCAAGTCATCCTCACTTTCAGCAAGCAAAGTTGTGTTGTCAGCATATCATAGGTTGTTAATGATTACCCCTCCAATCTTGATGTCATGGTCTTCTTCATATAGTCCAGCTTCTCGGATTATTTGTTCAGCATATAGATTGAATAAGTATGGAGAAAGAATATAACCCTGACACACTCCCTTCTTGATCTTAAAACATGCAGTGTCCCCTTGTTCTGTTCGAACAACAGCCTCCTGGTCTATGCACAGGCTCCTCATGAGTACAATTAAGTGTTCTGGGATTCTCATTCTTCTCAATGTTAACCACAATTTGTAATGGTCCACACAATCAAATGCTTTTGCATAGTCAATAAAACACAAGTAAACATCTTTCTGGTATTCTTCGCTTTAAGCCAAGATCTATCTGACATCCACAATGATATCCCTTGTTCCATGTCCTCTTCTAAATCCGGCTTGCACCTTTGGAAGTTCTCTGTCAATATACTGCTGCAACCATTTTTGAATATTCTTCAGTAACATTTTACTTACAAGCGATATTAATGATATCGTTTGATAATTTCCACATTCTGTGGGATCACCTTTCTTTGGAATGGGTACAAATACGAATCTCTTCCAGTCAGTTGGCCAGGTAGCTGTCTTCCAAATCTCTTGGCATAACCGAGTGAGTACCTCCAGCAGGGCACCCATTTGTTGAAACATCTCAATGGATATTCCATTAATTCCTGGAGCCTTGTTCTTCACCAATTCCTTCAGTGCAGCTTTGACTTCTTCCTTCAATATTATTGCCACCTCCTGAAATGGATGAAGATCTACCAGTTCTTTTTGGTACAGTGACTTTGTGTATTCCTTCCATCTTCTTTTGATGTTTTCTGTATCATTCAATATTTTGCCCATAGATTTTCAATATTGTAAATGTCTCATCAGCAAATGGAGGTCTCAAGAGCTTTACTTTATCGCTATCAGTAGGGTTGGTTCTATTCTGATGATGCCACTCTTTCCCAGTGATATTTTGAGAGCCTTCTGACCTAAGTGGCTCATACTCCTACCTGTATCAGACAGTGTTTCTGGGCCATTCATATAGTTGCCTAGTATTGTAACGGACAGTGTTTCTCTGCTATTCATAAGGTTTTCCCTGGTCAATCCTTTGAGAAATGGATGGCCTCTTCCGTTTTCCTAGTCTGTCTCAGTTTGCAAGCCATGATGAACCTGTGTACCACATGCAACCTCACTGGTGTTTGAAATACCAGTGGCACAGCCTCAAGCCTGACAGCAACATGCAACCACAGTATGACAAACTGACAGACAAGTCTGTCTCCCTTAGCTGATCAAAACCTCTCCACCCTCCCCTTACCTGGATCCCTCTGCCACTTGCTTGCTCTCTCCTGGACGCTCTGGCTTTCCTTTCCTTTCCCCTCCACTTTTCCTGCCTCTTGGGGGTTGGGGCCTGGGTTCCTGCCTTTACCTGGATCCCTCTGCCAGTTGCTTTTTCTCTCCTGGATGCCCTGGCTTTCCTTTCCTTTCCCCTCCACTTTTCCTGCCTCTTGGGGGTTAGGGCCTGGGTTCCTCCCTTTACCTGGATCCCTCTGCCACTTGATGACTCTCTCCTGGACGCCTTGGCTTTCCTTTACTTTCCCCTCTGCTTTTCCTGTAATCCACAAAGGTACTATGTAGAAAACGAATCAGGTGGGAAGGAGCATCCTGCCTACAATAATGTGGCCAGGGAAGGTAAATGTGATGAAAAGCAAACCAAACCCACTGCCATGGAGTTGATTCAGATTTAAACCAAGTCCTAAAGAATGAGAACAAGTCTTGGTTCCTGATTCTTCGTCAGTGCTTATTTTAATATATAAATACATACTAAAAGTTAACCAAAATAGTATGTTTGAATTTAAATTTGTAAATAACAGTGAGCTGTATAGATAGGTGATGTGTATCTGCATTAACTAAAAAAACACCTTATTGCCATCAAGTCATTTCCAATTCATAGGGACCCTATAGGACAGAGTAGAACTGCCCTGTAGGGTTTCCAAGACTGCAAATCTTTATGGAAGCAGACTGTCACATCTTTCTCCTGCAAAGCGAGTTGATGGTTTTGAACTGCTAACCTCTGGGTTAGTGGCCAAGTGCTTTTTAACCACTGGAGCCACCAGGGCTCTATGTATCTACATTAGAATCCAGCTGTTTCCACTTGAAGTAGGCTGATGAGATGACACTGCACAGGCAGATTGTTTACTGTGTTTCTGAAGGCAGTTGCTGGCTGGTGCTTTTGTTCAAAAATATCCTGACTTTGTATTTATGTATGCCTCATTTCAAAAAGTGTGTAGAATTAAATACCATTTTGACAGTGATAAAAGCTTTGTTAAGCATACAGGCCAGTAGTCAATTCACTAAATAGTCAGACCAGGCATTCAACCATCAGGAAAATCCACCTGTATTCATCTGTCCCAAATTGTTGGATATTAGCCAATTCTACCTTAAAGCCTACAATTTGGAGAATAGTTAAGGGTTTATGATGATTTTGCATATGTCAAAGATGTATTTTACTTATAAAGAACAGAAAATGTTAAGATTTTTGTGTGTGTGTGTGTGTGTGTGCTTTGGTAATAAATGTTTATCTTTAAAAATTAAATGCTTTTCTCTTTGCAAAAGTAATAGCTACTGAGGAGGATCTCAGATGCTTTTCCTGTTTCTTTCTTGATCTGTGTGGTAGTCCCTGGCCATGTCCAGTCTATTAAAATTCATAAGTACAATAATATATCCACATGTATAGTCTATCATACTTACTAGAATTAAAGGAAGCAATTTATAGCAACAAAGAGTACAAGAAAATCACCATCACCTAACCTAGCTCTGGAAAATTTTGGCTGGAGTAAGATATTAATTTACCTATTCTTTATCCATCTATTCAAGGAGGCCTGGCACCACATGGTTACCTGCTCAGCTGCCAACCAAAAGGTCTGTGGTTCAAACCCACCAGCTGCTCCTCAGGAGAAGGATGAGGCTGTTTGCTCCATAAAGATTATAGCCTTGGAAACCCTCTCAGGTACTTCTTCTCTGTCCTATAGGGTCATTATGAGTAGTAATTGACTCAACTACAATGATATTTGGTTTTGTCCATCTATTTATCTCTGTGTGAAAGACTGGAGTCCCTGGTGGTGCAAATAGTTAATGCCTCAGCTGCCAACCAAAAGATTAAAGGTGATTCTACCCAGATGCACCTTGGAAGAAAGACCTGGCAATCTACTTTTAAACAGTCAGCTACTGAAAACCCTCTGACACACATGGGCTCACCATGAGTACATTAAAGTTGGCTACAAATTCTTTTTCTCCCAGCCAATTAAGAGGTGGAGTCTATTTCTCTCTCCTGGACTGGTTCTTGACTGTTTTGATTAATAGGATGCAGCAGAAGTGGATGCTAAAAGATTTGTAATTTCTGCTTTTATGCACTTAAAAGACTCTGCGTTGGCAACCAGTCACCATGCTATGAGAAGTCCAAGCCATAAGGGAAGACCACATAAAGGAGAACCAAGGTGCATTCATTGATAATCCCAGCTGAGCTCTCAGCTGACCACCAGCACACATTGCCAGCCATATTCAGCAGACGCCATCTTGGATGGTGTAGCTCAGAATCTCCAGATGACCATACCTCTAGCTGATACCACATGGGGAAGTCAACTCACAGAATCATCAAAGAAAATGAAATGTTTGTTGTTTTTAATCCACTACCTCAATTAAAAGGAGCCCTACTGGCATAATGGTTAAGTGTTCAGCTGCTAACCCAAAGGTTGGTAGTTTGAACCCACCCAGTGCCTCCTCAAGAGAAAGACCTGCAATCTGCCCCCATAAATATTACAGCCTAGAAAATCCTATGGGGCAGTTCTACTCTGTCACATGGGGTGACTATGATTGGAAATCAGCTTGAGGGCACCTAACTAACAAAAACAATCCTGTTTTAAAAGCATTTAATTGGGATAGGTATTACTAAGCAATAGATAGCTGAAAGTGTCTATTTGCTTGTTACTTTATCAATTTAACATGTAACTGATCCATAATATGTCCTGGCCAGCATAGCGTCATGGCTGTAAAGGCAGGCTGTATGGTCTTGCAGTGCAGTTTCAGGCAGGCCATTAGATGAGGGCAGTAAAGGAAGTAATGGGTGAAAAGTGGGCTTGGTCCTCATGAAATGGGATGAGACCCTCAAGATTGTGGTATGAAAGAGGTAGATGTATGAGAAAGAGAATAGGGCTGTCTTGGGAAATCTAACTGAAGAGAGTTGGGGAGAATGAGAGACCAACACAGCCAGGCATAGTAGCCTGAGAGAAGGGGATTGGTTAGTTTCAGGCAGGAAGGAAATGCAAATGGCTCAGATTGAGGGCAAAATATGCCACCACCTCTTGGTGCCCAAGTTATTGTTGTTGGGTACTGTCAAGTTAATTTTGACCCATAGTGACCCCATGTGACAGAGCAGAACTGTTCCATAGGATTGTCTAGCCCATAATCTTTAGGGGAAAAGATTGCCATGTCTTTCTCCTGAGGAGCCACTGGGTAGGTTCAAACTACCAACCTTGGGGTTAGCAGCTGAGCACTTAACTGTTGTGCCACCAGTGCTTCTTGGTGCCCAAGAGACCCAGATAAAGGGGGCAGGCCTGACAGATGGGTTGGCTTTCCACAGGGTTACATCATGTAACCTATGATTCAGGCCCACTGGGTACTTTCGCTTTGGGGAATGGCCCCAAATCTCAGTAAGAATGGGGTCTGCTTCTGCTGTCAGTGTTAGGGGTGGAAGGTGAGGCAGGGGAGGGTCAGCATGCAAGTGGGCTCACTTCTTCTGGAATGATGGTTTTAACTGTTAGAATTTAGATCTCACTAGTCTCATGTGGATGAGAACATGTAACATAGCTACCTGATGACACAACTTGAAATTACCATTAGAAAAGAACATTTACTAGTAAGTGTTTCACAAAAAATGCCTCACAGGCCTTCTTACCCCATAACTGAGTCTAACCCCATCTCTCACCTGGTTTAGGGCCCCATCATATCACTTGTGTTAAAAAACAGAGACTTAAAATATGTTACAACACAAAAAATACAAAGTAACAGGCATTACAGAGAATTTCATCCACTTTCTGAATCTCACTCCATTGCTAGCTCCTTCTGTGAACCCTGCTGGGGGTCTGGAGAGGTCAAGACTGTCAGCTACACATATAAGAAACATTAGTGGTTTTATGTTTTAAAGCTGCCACATCAAAACAGCCTCCTCAAACTGAACTGCTATGGTTGCATGTTAATGAAACAGGAAGGCCCAGCTTAATCAACTTGATCTGTATACAAAATGTGCATGCCAGTCTACACATGTTCCACTTGCTTCAGTCATATGAGGCAGTGTTGTCACTAGGGTTGGTGACACTCAGTACAGTAAGTCATAGTGTCTCCCCCCACCCACAGACCTTCCCCTACTAGACCATACAGAATCCTTAGTAATGTTTAGTATCAATATTAGTCATAGAATAATACTTGATAAGTATAGTTGTAAATTGCTAAATGTAATAATTCTTAGATTATACGAATACTAACAAAATTGCATTGTAGAATTGTTCTACACTGAAATACAGTATTATTACTTACAACATTATTAGTAACTGAGTGGAGCCCTTTTTTTCTCTCCTTTTCCTTTAATTACTACTTCACTCTCAAAGAAATTACTGATATAGATTCACAAATACTAATTATCATAGTATTGTAACTAAAACACCGAAAATGTCACAAAATCGATGACCACAAAAACACCAGCAGCAACAAAAAACCACGTTTGTAGCATGAGCAGATTAAACCATGTCACTTGAAGCATCATCATAATTGGGTAATAATGACAGGTCTGACAGCAGTGCATCAGAAGGTTCAAAAAGTAAATTAGCACAGAGTTTCAACTGTGCTTACAAAAAAATGTTTTTGTTGTTATAACTAACTACAGGGATATTTTCATTAAAAGTCATAAAAATTCTGCCAAAACACTGTAGAAAAATTTTATGGACAGTCATTTTGGTGTCACCTCTTCTGACTGTCACGTGGTGTGATCCACACCCTCCACACCCTCCTAGAGGTGCCAATGGTACCGGTC
>NW_006921693.1:9704679-9724221 GCF_000298275.1 Orycteropus afer afer | reverse complement strand
ATCATCAACATCATCTGGAACTTGTTTGAAGTGCAAATTCTTGGGCCCCACCTACAGAATCCGAAACTCGAGCGGGTCCAGCAATCTGTGCTGGAACAAACCCTGCAGCTGATTCAGATGCATGTGAAAGTATGAAAACCACTGTCACTGGTCTACAGGGCATGGCATGAAGGCAAGGGGTTCCATGAGCTCTTGAGTTTCCTTTGTGCTCCCAGAAGAAGGAAGGGCATCTGCTGGGTCCCACTCCATCCAGAGGTCCCATGAGATCCAGATGCCATTCAGAAATCACCTCACACAGGATGTTTAGACCTAAAATTCAGTTCAGTGATCAATAAACTAATCACTTGGCGAGCATAGCTCTTTCTAACAGAGTTAAGAGGTGAATGGATGAAGGTCCCATTTCCTCTGTGGTGGAGTTTTGACAATGGACGATGAAAGTGATTGAAGACCTTCTCAGTAAGGACTAAGATAGCTGTCAGGCTAGGACTTTGGGCCTGGATAAAAGGAATTCTGGTCTCCCAATTGCAGGCTGCTATGGTTAAGACATTCTCCTCACATAGAACAGAAGATGATTGAAATAGGTCCAAACAAAGAGAGATTCGGCAAGGAGAGAGTACAGAGATCTAATGGAACCCAAAGAACAGGAGGGAAGCTGAGCTAGGCCTCCTGAGAACAGGAAAGCCATGAGAAGCTAAAGCAGCCTCTTCCTCTCTCAGCATCACCTCTGCTTCTCCATCTGTTCATTCATCTGTCTCTGCAAATAAGTTTCCTTTGATTCTCATGGCTTATGGTGGTGGTCTTGGTACCTAATTCTCCATGAACTTTCAATTAGGCTTCCACGGCTCAGTGGCCCATTATGGCAGCACCTCATACATCATTTCATCTTTTCTCATGGGGCCAGATCATAGGCCACTGGTCAGTCTATGGAATGGATACCTATGATTTTATATTCTTACATCAACTCCACAAATGGAAGCATCAGGTCTCAAAACTGAATGAGTACTGTCATTTCTTGGTAAAAAAGAGATAAATCAGGGTTCAAAGCCAGGCAACTTTTTCTCAGCAAGGTGTGCTTCTTTACTCAAGCCATTAATTGTCTAGAGACTAAGAAGACACATAGGATGTGCATCATAAATAGTTACTGAATGGATGAAAGTACTTGAACTCTAACAAGGGAGAGCATTGTGAATCTAAAAGTAGACATCCATCATACTTTCCACTCTTTGTTTTTAAATTATTCATTTATTTTTGCTGCTGTTGAACATACACATAGCAGAAAATACACCAGTTCAACAATTTCTACATCTGCAATTCAGTGACATTGATTTTATTCTTGGAGTTGTGCAACTATTCTCATCCTTCTTTTCTGAGCTGTTACTCTCCCATTAACATAAACTCACTGCCTCCTACCTAACTTTTGACTCTGATTTGTCAACTGGATCTCATATACAGTTGGCCCTCTGTATCCTCAGGTTCTACATCCATGGATTCAACCAACAGTGGATGGAAAATAATTAGGGAAACAAAACCAATTAAGTAGTCAAAGTAATCCATCAAAGGCTAAGAGGAAGTGTAAAGTGCTATTTACATAGCATTTACATTGTATTAGGGATTATAAGTAATTTAGAGATGGTATAAAGTATAGAGGAGAATGTAAGTCATTATATGCAAATACCACATAATTTCACATAAAGGCCATTGTGGTGTAGTAAATTACCTAATATGGCTTTTCTAGCCATAAGTCTTTGTAAACTCCATGGTGGAATTTGCTGTGAGCAACTGAGGAGCTCCTGATTGTAAAAGTTATCCACCTGGGGTATTTCTGTTGGGCGTGGCACAAAGCAATGTTCTGGGAAGTTCACTCCTTCTCAGGTGCTTAGAATTCTGATGTTATCATTGGCTAGTGTGGGCACTCTGCCAGGCTCAAAAGGAGGTCTCCTAGCGGCAGAACTCTCTGACTGCTGGCTGAGAAGAACGTGCTGCTGAGAGAAACGCACTCCTGAGAGAAATGAGCTCCTGAGAGACACACACTCCTGAGAGACATGTGCTGCTGGGAAAGAGATGAAAGAGACATGCATTGCTGAGAGAGACATCGAGGGACGTGCACTGCTGAGAGAGAGACTGTGAGAGAATGTTGGCTGAGAAAGACTGAGTATTTTTCCTGAACTTGAATTGTAGCCTGGTGCTTCCCTAATAAACCCCATAATCTGTGAGTTCTGTGTGGCCACTGCAGTGAACTATCGAACCCAGCAGAAAGGTAGTGAGTGCTGCGGGAGGAACGTTTGGTGTCAGGGTTGGTGAAAGGGCTGGAGGGAGGCAGCATGTCTGGCCTCACAGGAATAGGCCTTGGGCTACTGATGGTGATTCTGTCTTCCTCTTGTGGGGTTAAAGGAGGTCGGAAGATGTGGCTTCCTTGCTCCTTTAGCAGACATGAACATCCTCAGATTTTGGTTTCTGAGGGAGCCTGGAACCAATCTCCCATTGAATATTGAGGGACGACTGTAGACTGTTCTTTAAAAAAGCACAATTCTCAAGGCGGACTAGTCTCTACTCTTCCATTCACAAGTGTGTGACCTTGGATGGCACCTACCTCTTCCTTCTTATGTGCAGAGTGTACAGCAGGTGAGGTATAAAATATCCTTCCACCTCTATCTGTATTCATTTGGTTCAGTAGTGCCGACTCAGCAGTTCCCTCTCTGAAGCTTGGAGGAGAAGAAAGTGATGGATAGAAGTAGGTCCTCTCCCGTAATGCCTGTATTGGGAGCAGCCCTGAGGTCAGAGGCATCCCATTCTTAGCTGTTTATTCTTATGTCTTGCTTCCAGGCAAAAAAAAAGGTCAGAGAAAAAAGCAATGGTTTGGGGATTTTCTTTCTAAGCTCTGGTTTATTTCTCTGTTAAAAGAGGTTGGACAAGGTGACCGTTAAGGTCTGTCTGCCTTCAAACCATCTAATCAGGAACTATGTCCATGGCAGTAGATAAAAGCACAAAACCTCTATCTGCTTTCAGGAGTCAAAGTGCTCCTCCACACAACTCACAACTCACAAAGGAGGGGCTTTTTACTTACTCCTTCTCCTGTGTAGACTGCCAAATTCCCATCAAATAGCTAAAATGTAATAGCTAAGAATGTGTAGTTTCCAGTGACGTTTACAATGTCTGACTGTGCTTCTTTAGAAATTTCACTTCAGACAAAAATACTGTTTTTTCACCCGTCAACCCATGACTCTTATTATTGGCTGACATTTGTTAAGTGGCTAGGCAAAGTGATGCATTCAACTCATTTTATGTCTAACATGCTTACTAATGAGGCTTGCTGAGTAGATGACTAGTAGATGTTTGCTGTTGATGGTGATGGCATAATGTCTTAAAATAAAGGTTTACAAAATGGGAATATTCCGCATAGATTATCTAACATCTGCTAAGGGAAAGTCCAGAGGAAGCAAAAGTTTAATATCACCCTCATGGGAGGTCGTAGTATAGCTCTCATGAGCTGTGCATGGAATTAGGCTTCAGGGAAGTGAGTTTAATCCATGGCTTGCAATATTCACCTTATAGAATCTACCAAATCAGTTGCTGGCAAGTCAATTCTGACTCAAAGTGAGCCCACGTGTGTCAGAGTAGAACTGTGCTCCATAGAATTTTCAATGGCTCATTTTTCAGAAGTAGATCCACCAAGGCCTTTCTTCTGTGCCTCTCAGTGGACTTGAACCTCTAACCTTCTGGTTAGCTGCCAAACGCATTATCCATTTGCACCACTCAGGGACTCCATAAAATCTTTAAATTAAAAAACAGCACCCCTTCTGAGGAGATGCAGCCCTGCAGGTTCAGCAGTTAGCTACAGACTGGGCCTGTACAGCCCTTGATCTTAGGAGCTTAGACCTCTGACATGGCATGAAGCTTTGCAAGAGGAAAGGCAGGTGAATTTTGCCACTGCTTGTCCTCTCTGCTGGGCACCTGTTGTACACAGATTATACAACCTTACACAGAGGTCCTTAGTGGAATGCCATCAATTGTGTAAACACAAACAGATATAAACAAGTCAAACCAGGACTTTGCAGGGCTTTATACAAGCCTCTAAGGAACCCTGGTGGCACAGCAGTTACGTGCTCAGCTGCCAACCAAAAGGTTGTAGTTCCAACCCATCAGCCACTCCATGGAAGAAAGGTGTAGAAGTCTGCTTCTGTAAAGATTACAACCTTGAAAACCTCATAGGGCAGTTCTACTCCGTCCTTAGGGTCATTATGAGTTAGAATTGACTTGACAAGCAATGGGTCTGAGTGGGTTTATCACTACAGTTGGTAACCAAAAGTGGATAAAACTTCCATATGGAAGTACAGTTGAAGGTTGCTGACAACTGAAGTAAAATTTTCAATAAGCTGTCTTAAAGGAAACTTGTGTAAATTAGGCATTTTCTGTGTGTCACTTAGCCAATGTTGGTGAGAATTCAAGATGACAATGTACAGGAAAATTCTCTGTAAATTCTAAAAACTTACATAATTGTCAGTCACCTTTATTTGCAAGGTAGTCAGTGCCAAGTTTAACAAGAACCCATGAGAAGCATTCCTGTTTAAATCAGGAAAAATACCAGAATGCCCTCTTATTCTCATTTTTATATAACATTGTTAAAAAAAAGTACTTTAAATCCAGCAAGAGAAATAAAATAGAGGTATTAAAAACTGGAAAGAGAGAGGTAAAATTATCATAATTTGTGGTTGAGATGATTGTATAGCTGGAAAACCCAAGAGAGGCAATTGGAAGCTATTATAAACAACAAAAGAATTCAACAAGTTGGCTTGGTGCAAAATTAATATATAGAAATCATAGCCCTCAAATACACATCAACAGTCAGTAGTAGTTAAAATGGAAGAAAGACCTCATGCGTAATAGCTAAAAGCAAATAAAAGAAGTAATAAAAAATAAAATAAAAAGAAGTACAAATCTACAAAAAGAAAACTTTAAAGATCTCATAGGGGTACACACACATACACAAACACACAAAACCTAAACATACAGCCAGTTCTTAGAAGGAATTGCTCATCACCGTAAAGAGGTAACTCCTCCCTAAATTAATTAAAAAATGTAATGCCGTCTCGTTAGTCCACCATTTAATTCTCCTTCCACCACTGGATATCCACAGGGTATCTTGCAAACCTTTGTGTTATAAACACCTAAACATGCTGGATTATCAAATCTGTCCTGTTAAATAAACATCTGAAATCCTCAGATACAAGACAACAGAAACAGAGGGAACTAATGATAAGCAACAAGTTGATGGGACAGACAAACAGGCAGAAAAGTAGAGGGAGAAAGGAGGACAGGTTACTGGTCTCCATAACCAAAAGGAGGCTTAGCACCAACTGGGAACAGCTAAGTTCTTGTTACACAACTGTATTGGTGGCCATGCCTGAAAGGTTGGAAGTTGTAATTAACATTCATGCATCTAACTGGGTCTTTGAAGAGCTGCACAGTGTGTGACAGGATGGATAAGAAAAAAAAATCTTTCCAACATCCTGGGATCTGGCAAGAATAACAGGTTGCCTCTAATTATTTATAACTACATGTTTATGTCTCATAAAGGCCTGGAGTACCATTTATACTACTTACATGAGTGTAAATCGAATACACAGCAACAGGTAAGTGTGCATAATAATAAAACCCACTGCCATCAACTCAATTCCAACTCACAGTGACCCCCACTGGGTTTCCCAGGCTGTAAATCTTCACAGAAGTAGATTGCCTCCTCTTCCTCCAGCAGAGCAGCTTGTGGGTTTGAACCACTGACCTGTTAGCAGCCAACTCTCTTACCTGCTATGCCATCAGAACTTCTTTTATGACAATAGGTAAAGCATAAATACTAACCTGAGCCATTGAAACCCTAGCAGGCCCCGGGAAATCCATCAAGATAAAGCTGTTCTCTCAGAACATATCAAGGGGCCCCAATGGCACAGTGTTTAAGTTGTTGTTGTTGTTGTTATGTGCCGTCGAGTCAAACCCGACTCATAGCGACCCCTCCTTGGGCTTCCGAGGCAGTATCACTACGGAAGTAGGATTGCCCAACCTTCCTTCTGAGGAGTGGCTGGTGGGTTTGAACCGCCAGCCGTCTGGTTAGCAGGCAAGTGTCTTAGCCACTATGCTACCAGAGCTTTTAGTACAGAACTGCTAATCGATAGGTTGCTGCTTCAAACCCACCAGCCTCACTGTGTGAGAAAGATGTAGCCTTCCACTTCCATAAAGATTATGGCCTTGGAAATCCTATGTTGTTATGTTGTTGTTACATGCTGTCGAGTCAGACCCAACTCATCGTGACCCCTCCTTGGGTTTCCGAGGCAGTATCACTACGGAAGTAGATTGCCCAACCTTCCTTCTGAGGAGTAGCTGATGGGTTTGAACTGCCAGCCTTCTGGTTAGCAGTCAAGTGCCTTAGGCACTACTCCATTCTACAGGTCACTATGAGTTGGGAATGGGTTTTGTTTTTGGATAGTGGCACATCTTTGATCCTACCCCACACCACAAAATAAATAAACCTGTTGCCCTTAGGACAGAATTAGACACTGAAAAAGGAAAAGGACTCTTGCTGAATAAACCACTAAAGGAAGTCCTTCATGAAGAAAGTGAATTCTGAAGGAAGGAATGGAATGTGAGCAATGTGGGTGAAGAAATCTGCCTGCTCGTGCACAATTGTAAGCAAGGATCTGTTGTACAAAATGGACTCAAGTATTGTCTGGCTTGAGGGTGTCTAAATGAGACAGGCTCCATCTGGCCCTCAGCTTGTTGTACTGTGCTGGCTTGCATGTTGCTCTGATGCTGGAAGCTATGGGACAGGTATTTCAAACACCAGCATGGTCACCAAGGTGGACAGTTTTCAGTGGAGTTTCCAGACCTAGACTGACCAATGAAAAGGGCCTGGCGAGCTACTTCCGATAATCAGTCAAGGAAAACCCTACAGATGACAACAGAATACTCTCCGATATACTACTCCCTACACTGGAAGGCACTCAAAAGAGACAGGAGCCACAACAGCAGATTTGAGCATAGCAGCAATCATGAAGACAGCCGGGACCAGGTAAAGTTTCATTCGGTTGTACTTGGGGCCACCATCAGTCAGAGCCAACCTGATGGCAACCAACAACAACAACAAAATGAGACGGTCAATAAAACAGTGAACACAACACAGAAGGCAGGAGTGGAGTGAAAGCTTCCTAAGACCCTTGTCTTCAGGGTGATGACTTAGAAAGACTAATTCTGTGTAGATTTTGTTAAGTCATACATGCCTACTAAAAAGTAAAAGGTAATTATTAAAGGAACAGATAAGGAATATGTAATTTTCAGAGGAAATCGAAAGGGAAAATAAAACGAATGAAGAGAACAAAGTAACCCAGTGGCAGGGAAGAAAACGAACAAAAAAGAAAGAGAAAAAGCAAAGATGTTAATATAGGAAGAGCTCAGTATAGAATTTCCAGCCGCCATTTTGTGTGGTGAATATTCTGTGTTCCCTAAACTGAGGAAACGATAAGGAAGACCAGGCCTGTAGCACGAGGTTGCTTGTTCCCTCCCCTCTGCCTTGTGTGGGTGATTGTGTGGCCTCAGAGGCCAGACCAGGACACCCCAAGCCACCACAGGGACTACTGCTGTAGGTTCAAAGTCCCATTACAATCTGCCACCTTAGTGTTGAAGAGTCCCATCACCACGGGAGTATATTTGAGGAGAACTACCGGGCCCTGCAGAACTACCCTTCCAAAATCCATAATCCACTGAAAAATGAAAGCAAAATATGTTTTACCATGAGCACAGATTAATTCTAATGTTATTAGCATTAAAATTCAGTTTGCAATCATTAAAACAAATGGAAAAACAAACTCTGTCAATACTCTCTTTGAGTGAGGGGGAGAAGGGAGATGTGCCTGATATTATCCATGTCTGTTGTTAGGTACCAATGAGTTGATTGTGACTATTCACAGCAACCCCATGTGGCAGAGAAGAACTGCCCACAGAGTTTTTCTACACTGTAATCTTTTTCCCAAGTAGCCTATGGATGGGCTCAAACCACCAACTTTCCTGTTAGCAGCTGAGCTCTTAACCATTGCACCACCAGCACTCCTTATCCCGTGCTGATGCACATGGATATTCTGGCAGTGCTGGGCCCTTGTTTTCCTTATATGTCCCAGGTCTTATAGGAAACACTTTTGAAAACTAGCCTGACACTCTCTGGAATCAGGGCGCAGACCTGCTGTTCCACGTGAAAATGCAATCGCTAAGGATGCTCGAGGTGAGACTGACTAAGTTCATATTGTCTACCCAAATCCTTCCTTTTGGGATCCTCCATGAGGCTGGACCAATGTTCTTAGCTGACCTGACCTCATATTCCTGTAACTGATGCTGCAAGGTACCATCGAGTGGATTCCAACTCCTAGCAGCCCCATGTGACAGAGTAGATCTGCCCCACAGGCTGTTCTAGGTTGCAACCTTCACAGAAGCAGACCTCCAGGGCTTTCTCCCAGGGAGCCTCTGGGTGGGTTCATACCCACAACCTTTGGCTTAGCAGCCAAGTGCTTAACCACTGCATAATCAGGGCTCATTTTCTCTAATTAATTTATTAGAGACTTTATTGTATATCAGATGTTATAATAAACACTGCAAACATTCTATCATTTAAACTTCACAAAATTCTTATGAAGCAGTTATTATTTGTTGTTATTATGTGCTGTTGAGTCAGACCCGACTCATAGCAACCCCTCCTTGGGTTTCCGAGGCAGTATCACTACGGAAGTAGATTGCCCCATCTTCCTTCCGAGTAGTGGCTGGTGGGTTTGAACCGCCAGTCTTCTGGTTAGCAGTCAAGTGCCTTAGGCACTATGCTAGTTATTATTACACCCTCTTTAAAGGTTAGAAAACAGAGCTTAAAAACATTAGCTTGCCCAGGTCACAGAACTAGTAAGTTGTAAAATCAAGGGTGGCTGGCTCCAAAGTTCATGCACTTCTTCCCTACACTTCACAGTGTTATTGAACTTTAGTGCACATCAGAATCTCCTGGGAGCTTGCTGAAAATGCAGATGTCCAGGCAGGCCTCTACCTCCCATGATTCTGATTCAGGGCTCTGAAATTTGCCTTCTTAACTAGCACCATCCCCTCCCCAGCCAATTCTGATGTGAGTTCCGTAGACAATTCTTAAAAAATACAACACCATGTACTAGTAGATACTCAACCCCTGATGAGGAATGAATAAATCATATTTGTTGACATTTATACAGAATCAGTACACAGCACTCTCCTCTTCTAACTCTTTAAGAGTAAAGAAGGAGAATTACAATGGTGAGACTTATTATAGGAAGCACTATATTAAGGAGTCCTGGTGGCACAGTGGTTAAAGCACTTGACTGCTAACTGGCAGGTCAGCAGTTCGGACATACCAGCTGTTCTAAAGGACAGAGATGAGGCAGTCTGCTTCTGTAAAGACTGACAGCCTTGGAAACCCAATGGAGCAGTTCTACTCTGCTGCTCTATAGGGTTGCTATGAGTCGGAATCAACTTGATGGCAGTGGATATTTGCTATGTTAAAGTCAACTCACTGCCATTGAGTCAGATCCGACTCATAGAGACCCCTCCTTGTGTTTCCGAGGCAGTATCTCTACGGAAGTAGGTTACCTGACCTTCCTTCCGAGGAGTGGCTGGTGTATTTGAACCACCAGCCTTCTGGTTAGCAGTCAAATGCCTCAGGCACTATGCCACCAGAGCTCCCATATTAAAGTCAAATGGCTTTCTTTATGTCCCGACTTCTCCAGAGCACTTGCCAGGACCAGCTGGTGCCTAGCCAGAAGTGACTCCCTGCAACTCCTTGTGTATCAGAGTAGAAACAGGCTCCACAGGGTTTTCAGTCGTTGATTTCTCAGAAGCAGACTGCCAGGCGTTTTTTCCAAAACTCCTTTGGATGGACTCAAACCTTCAACCTTTAGGTCAGCCACTGAGCATGTTAACCAACTGCACCAAAGGCAGCATACTGCATTTTTCAGTTATTTGATCATGGATCTTACTCCCGTATCTTTCTCTAATAGATAGCCAATTTTAAATTGTAGTAACAGAGTTCGCAAAACAGTGTCTTGGAAAATGCATTAACAATAGCTTCCACTTGCAAGGGGCTCTACACTTTACCAAGCATTTTCACAAGCATCATCACTACCACGTACGTGGAGGTTACGGAAGCCCCGGGGAGTTATCAGTGCATCTCTCCAAGAAGAAATAGCTCATAAGAGCAGAGGGAGGTTCAGAACTGGGACTCCCAAACATCACAGCAGGCACCCTTTTTCCCACAGGAACCTTGGCACTACGGGAAGCCATGCAATATAGTCAAGCCATTTAGCCTTTGTGGGCCTCAATTTTTTCATCTGTAAAATGAGACAGTTGGAATAAATTTAAGAGAATATGTTGTCCAGAGTCAAATAGCTATTTTGGGTAGCATGGCTGAGCTTAACATCAATTTTCTCACTCCTCAACCACTTCAACCAACCTGCCTTGAATAGCCTGCCACTAGGAGCCAGGAATGGTGCTAGGCACTCAGAGTGCAGCGGAAAGTCAGACACAATTTCTTCTCTGGCATAATGTGGCTCCCAGAGCGTGCTTGCAGAAATTTTTTACATGATTACTTTTGGAAAGACTGCTTCTAAGGCCAGAGTCATATGACCTTTAATGGCCTGAATCTGGCCTGTGAACTGCTGAAAAAACAGACAGCACAGCACTGCTTTGAAATGTCACCAAAGTCCTTGTGGTCAGTGCCACAAGGCCAAGCATGAAGGTCTTAAATCTACTGTTACTCAACAGCAGGGCTGGAAGTCAGTGTCCCTTTAGTAATAAAAGCTATTACCTGATTCTTTAAACATCAACTCTCCTCCATATTTCACAGTCCACCTCTATGCTGTGGAAGGATTTTTATTTAAGAGGAGACACAAGACGGCATGGTTTTCTTCTTGATGCTTATTACTTCCTGTAAGAAACGAAACGGTAAGTCTGCGACACTGCTCTTCTAATTGCTCGTGTCTCTTCAGATGCCAGTGCACTGGGGGTCTGATTGCCCGCCCCCAGTCCCACTGCACCACACAGCTGGCATTAGCACCGCCACAGCCAGGGTTAATATGTGCACCATGCAACTCATTAGCACCAGAGCCAAGAATCAACACGATGGATCCAACAACATGTTCACGCTTGGGTCAGAGCCTTGCTGAGGACTCACTGAATGCAAAGGTCAGCAGCTTGGCACCAGCTCTACAGCCCACACTGAGGACAACGAGCACAAAGCAGCCATTGGGGAAGACAGCGAATACGGAGCCTCATTAAAAATTGACGGAAGGATAAACCCCTTGGCAGGACCCACAGGGCTCTGTGGTTATCGATTTGCCTTTTTGCTCACATGAAGAATTTATTGGGATAACCACCAAAATAAGGAAGGTGGAACATCCAAATGGCACGCTCATATTTCCAGGAATCAAATAACCACTCATTAGGGATCCAAGGGAGTAGCTCTAAGGTCAGGGCTGAAAGTTTTGAAGCAAGTCTCTTTAAATCCAAACGCTATTTTTATAATCTGAATAGCATAAGCCGGTTGAAATCTAACGAAGGAAACGACTATGACCTGTGTTTTTTCTTCCTTCTCTTCTCCCTCCCTTCCTTCCCTCCCTTCCCCCTCCCTTCCCTCCTTTCTCTTTTCTCCTTTCCTCTCTACCAATTTCTTTCATAACTGGATGTAGCAATAAATAAACCAAAACGGAAAAAAAAAAAAAAAAATGTCACTGCCATAGAGCTGTTTCTGACTCATAGCGACCCCACTGTGTTTCCAAGGCTGTAAATCTTTATAAATAGCTCTTAAAAAAACCCTGTTTTTCCCAGAGGAGCTCTGGTGGCATAGTGGTTAAAGTATTGGGCTGCTAACCAAACGGTTGGCTGTTCCAACCCACCAGCTGCTCCATGGGAGAAAGATGAGGCAGTCTGCTTCCAAAAGATTTACAGCTTAGGAAACTCTACAGGGGTCACTATGAGTCAGAACAGACTCGATGCCAGTGGGTTTAGCCAATGTATTATTTTATTAACCATTTCCTTTTCTTTAAAGACAGAACAATAGGGTAGAGACTACCAGCAGTTGGACATTTTAGAGATGATTACCTAACCCAATCAACCCACTGCTGTCAAATCAATTCCGACTCATTGTGACTCAATGGGACAGAACAGAACTGCCCCATAGAGTTTTGGATGACATAGTGCCTAAGGCACTTGACTGCTAACCAGAAGGCTGGCGGTTCAAACCCACCAGCCACTCCTCAGAAGGAAGACTGGGCAATCTACTTCCACAGTGATACTGCCTTGGAAACCCAAGGAGGGGTCGCTATGAGTCACATACAACTCCACGGCAGTGCGTGAGTGTCAGTGACAGAGCTTCCTAAGCTGCAAATCTTTAGGGAAGCAGACAACTACATCTTTCTCCAGCAGAGCAGCTGGTGGGTTTGAACTTTCAACTCTAGGTTAGCAGTCGAGTGCTTTAATCACCGTGCCACCAGGGCTTGCTCGTAGCCCAATAGTGATATTGAAAATTAGCTCGATTTTCATAGTCCTGGTTTGAAAGAGGAAAATAAAAATTTCCATGTTTAAAATTGCAGAGCATGTAAGGCTCCCATTGTCATAAAAACACTTAAAAATAAAAGGTCAAACTAATCATTCCACCATTGCGGATCAGCTTTCTTGTCAGAACAATTCAAAGAGTAGCTTTTATTCTCAATTCTCACACCATTTTTGGCAGAATCCCAGTGAGCACTTTGCACCATAACAACCATGAGGTACTCACAACACCACTGAGAAGAACCATGACCCTCCTGAAAAGGAATATAGCTCCTGCAGGGCTTGGCGCCCACACTGTTCTGGGCCCACGGTCCCACGCACAGCGCACTCTCACTCATCGGAGAATCAGCCCTCTGGGAGTTCAGTGGGCTGGGCCCACGGCCCCACGCACAGTGCCCTCACTCATCAGGGAACCATTTCTGGGAGTTCAGTGGGCTGGGCCCACGGCCTCACGCACAGAGCAGGCTCACTCATCTTGTAACGAGCTCTCTGGGAGTTCAGTGGGCTGGGCCCACGGCCCCACGCACAGCGCCCTCACTCATCCGGGAGCCAGCGCTCCGGGAGTCCAGTGGTGTAGAATACTGCTTTCATGGCACAGTGGAGGGAACCCTGAATGAGGCTTCCAAACCTGGGTTCATGCCTCACTCTGCCACTTCCCGAGTGCTCTTGGGCAAGCCATTTCTCTTCTGCCTGCTGTTGCCATTTTAACCATATTTAAATGTATAGTGCAGTGTCATTAATTATGTTCACCACATTGTGCAGCCATCACCCCTATCCATTTCAAATGCTTTTCATGCTCCGTGGAAAGGGAAAGACCTGGTGCTCTGCTCTTATAAACATCACAGCCTAGAAAACCCAACGGGGCAGTTCTCCTCTGTCATGGGGTTGCTATGAGTCAAAAACTACTCAACAGCACCCAACAACAACAACACAAGAGAAAGTTCGTGGCCGTTCCACAATGCTTTCCCATTTCTCCCTTTCCCAAGCCCCTGGTTAATCACTAGTAAACTTTTGTCTGTATTCGTTTGCATATTCTAGATACTTTATATCAGTGGAATACACAACTTTTTTTTCTAATTTCACTCAGCATAACATTTTCAAGGTTCACCCATGTCATAGCATGCATGAGAACTTCATTCACTTCATGGCTGAATAATATTCTAGTGTCTGTACATAGCACAGTTTGCTTATCCAACTGTTGATGATGATCTGCTATGATGCGTCATAGTATGTTTCCATCCGTGAGTTCTCAGGAGTGCTAAAGGAAGCAATGGCTGTGTAGTTGCTCTGTGAAGCACTAAAAAATGTTTAGCTGTGTTGTTACAACCTTTGTAGAGGTGGGACACCAAGGAAGAACATTTTTGTGGGATGAAGAATTTAGTGTACACTCCTTAATCGATTTTGTTACCGTCCATGAAGCCCTAGATTACATTTTATAAAAATCAAACGCTACAGTGCTCTAACTTCTTAAAAGAAGACAGTCCTCAGTTTACAGATATTTATGTGAAGACTGAATTAATATGGAAAACACAACAGAAACAGTAGTAAAGTAGAAAAGAGTGCCTGGCCCAGTGGTAGCACTCCAACTATGCTGTTGAATTACTGACCGAAGGAATTCACAACATTCAGCTTCCTGATGTAATTTGCATGGGGTGCTTCTTTTGATCAGCCTCAGCTTGCATGATGGGTGGCTGACCCTGTTCCCTGCTGAAAGCTTATCTCCAGGTCCCTAGCTCTGCGAGGCTGCAGCTATTGTCTAAAGGTATGGAGGGTGTTGAGCTGAGCCAGCACGGAGAGAGTGAAAAAGGGAGAGACAGAGAACACGCTGGCACCCAGGGGATGACCATGAGACTCTAAAGTGGATTTTCATACATTGCTAAGAAATTGTCTTTGAAGGCAATACCAAAGAAGAATTCCAAAAACGCAATAGCAGGAGCATATTGAATGCTCATCTGCCTAAGGGTATTGCTAAGAAAGGCAGTGACACTTGAATATATATATTCAGTGCTCCAGCCACCCATGATTAATGGCGATTCTAAAATGAGGCCATGCATTTCGCACCTTTAAGCCTGTACGTATTATTCCTGCGACCGTGAAAGTCTTTTCTCTACCTTATCTTCAAGATTCAGCTTAAGACTGTTCTTACCTCCGAGGCCACGTTAGCTGATCGCTTCCTTGGAGCCTTCACAGGGTTTAATACAGAAATAAATTATAGCATGTGCCGTTCTGTAGTCGTCATTCTTAGTTTTCATGTCTATCTTCCCCATGTTTTTTAATTCCTTAAGATAATCTTTCTGTCTCCAACATAAACAATTATCTAAAATCAATTTCCTAGTCCTTCCCATTCACATTGCCCACATTTACTCCCTTTAGAGCACTTTTCATTATCTCAGATTGTTTTCTTATAGGTTATCCATCTCTGCTGCCAGCATGTAATGTCCAATGCAGCATGGACCCTGTCTGCCTTGTTCACCATCATCTTCCCAGGACTTGGACCTGCCTATCATACAGTATGGGAGCTCTGGTAGCATAGTGGCTAAGACACTTGCCTGCTAACCAGACGGCTGGCGGTTCAAACCCACCAGCCACTCCTCGGAAGGAAGGTTGGGCAATCTACTTCCGTAATGATACTGCCTCGGAAACCCAAGGAGGGGTCGCTATGAGTCAGGTTTGACTCGACAGCACAAAAAAAAAAAAAAAAAAATCATATAGTATGTGCTCAATGTATATTTACTGACTGAATGAGTTACAAAGGTCAAATAATATTTAAAAAATGGAAGAACATGTGTTTATTCATAAAATTGATTTTTAAAATCATTCAATTAATTATAGCTCAACAATTGCTCTGGTGGCATAGTGCCTAAGGCATTTGACTACTAACCATAAGGTGGGTAGTTCAAACCAACCAGCGACTCCTCAAAAGGAAGACTGGGCAATCTACTTCCATAGTGATATTGCCTCAGAAACCCAAGGAAGGGTTGCTATGAGTCAAATCCACTCGACGGCAGTGAGGTTTTTGTTTTATTTTTAAAGATGGTGGAAAAATAAAAAATGGACTCCTTGTATCCGTTCCATTCTGCCCTTCCGGTTATTGGACTTTGGATAAAACTACCTTTAAATCCCACTATTATTCAAGCTAAAGCCTTGAAGCTTGGGATAGAGGGATAACAACATTGCAAAGGGCCAGTGGTGACAAACTCAGGTGTCAAAAGTTGATGCCTACATGTCTAAGGTCCACCTGTTCAGAAAAATATCAGGGTATAGGGTGAAGCTTCCAGATACCTGAAAGGCAGTGGAATGACTAACAAAGGGCACTGGTGGCACAGTGGTTAAGCACTTAGCTGCTAACTGCAATGCTGGTGGTTCAAACCCACCAGCTGCTCTGAGGCAGAAAGATGTGGCAGTCTGCTTTCCACACAGATAGTAAACCAAACCAAACCTACTGCTGTCAAGTGGATTCTGATTCTTAGTGATTCTGTAGGTCAGATTAGACTGCCCCATAGAGTTTTTAAGGCTGTAAATCTTTATGGAAGCAGATTGCCACACCTTTCTCTCGTGGAATGGTTGGTGGTTTTGAACCACCGACCTTTCAGTTCACAGCTGAGGGCTTTAACCACTGCACCATGAGACCTCTTTCATGACCATTTTTGTTGTTGTTATTTGCCGTCGAGTCGTCTCTGACTCATAGCAACCCCTCCTTGGGTTTCCGAGGCAATATCACTATGGAAGTAGATTGCCCAAACATCCTTCTGAGAAGTGGCTGGTGGGTTTGAACCTCCAACCTTTTGGTTAGCAGTCAAGTGCCTTAGGCACTACACCACCAAAGTTCCCCCATAAACATTACAGCCTTGGAAATTCTATGGGGCAGTTCTAGTTTGTTCTATATGGTCACTATGAGTTGAAATGGACTTGATGGCAACAGGTTTTACAATGACTAAGGAAGGTTGGGCATTCCTACTTCCGTAGTGATACTGCCTCGGAAACCCAAGGAGGGGTCGCTATGAGTCGGGGCCGACTCGATGGCAAATAACAACAACAACAATTTTTAAGGTTCTTTTTCCTACAAGAACAAAATTTAAAATGGAAAAAACAAAACACGTATCTATGAATTACTTTCAACAAAAGTTATCAAGAATCCTAAAGTTTCTATAAATACATGTTCCTTCAACCTCTGCTTTCTTCCATTTGGGAGGCGGGTAGGGGGGAGTGGGAAGATAGAAATTATTTATGGCTTTGCTAAAAATTCATTCTTATACATTTGTGTAGTTACAATTGCCTTATTTCATAAGTGAGTATAAACCTTAGAAAAGTATTTTTAATAATTTAATATGGAATTACTTCTACACGTTTGATAACAGATTTGTGGTTAAAACTATAGCCTGAGTCTCACATTCTGTTGACCCTGGAAGTTGTCATTGATTTACATAACTTTGCCCTGTGATACTTCTCCTTACCAAAAAAAGAGCCCCAAATCCCAAAATCACTGCTGTCAAGTTGATGAGACTCATAGTAACTCCTCCTTGGGTTTGGGTTTTTGAGGCAGTGTCTCTACAGAAGTAGATTGCCCAATCTTCCTTCCGAGGCATGGCTGGTGGGTTTGAACTGCCAGCCTCCTGGTTAGCCTTAGGCACTACGTCACGAGAGCTTACAGCCTTGGAAACCCTATGATGGTCGCTATGAGTCAGAATTGACTCAATCGCAGTGAGTATGGTTTCTTTTGGGAGCTCTGGTAGCGTAGTGCCTAAGGCACTTGACTGCTAACCAGAAGGCTGGCGGTTCAAACCCACCAGCCACTCCTCAGAAGGAAGATGGGGCAATCTACTTCCATAGTGATACAGCCTCGGAAACCCAAGGAGGGGTCGCTATGAGTTGGGTCTGACTCGACGGCACATAACAACAACAACAACATGGTTTCTTTTAACTGTTTGGGAAGGAGTTCTGGTTAACATGCTCAGCTGCTAACCAAAAGGTTGGAGGTTCAAATCCACACAGAGGAACATACTTCCTTCTTTATGAAAGCTAGGCAGCTTGCCTGGAAGTCTCTTTTTCATAAAATGAGGGCTGTCTTCAATGTGGGAAATCCTGGTGGCACAATAGTTAAGTGCTAAGTTGTTAACTGAAAAGTTTACAGTTTGAACCTACCCAGGGACTCCGTAGGGCAGTTTTATCCTGTCACGAGGGGCCACTATGAGTTAAAACTGAGTCAACAATACCAAACAATAACATCTCCAAAGAAAGTTCAGCAGTCTGAAGCCCATACAACCAGGCACAGAGAGCTTTCTGTCTGAAGCTGTTGAGCCTACAAAGACTAAGTGTACATACCCCATCTCCCTTACATGGGCGGTCCTGACGTTTCCTCCTTGGTGAGGCTGACTCACATCACTAAATAGCATGGTCAAATCATGCAGAAAAATGGGCATATTTTCAAGCTTCCATTACGGCCACCATGCCACCCACCCACCCACTCATTCCAATTTAAAATCTCTGCTGTTTTAGATGAGAAAATGGAAGATATGGACAATTTGAATTAAAGTCAAGGGAACGTTTAGTCTAAACACTTGCAGCAAAAGACTAATAGGAAGATAACCAAGCTGTTGCCAGGTTTTCCTCAGTCTTGCTTCATCTCTGAGGTGATTCACTCAGGAATTTGATGACTGCCTTTTTAAACAACACAACAGACCTATTAACACTTAATTGCATTAACAGTCAGTGTCTCCCAGGGTAACAAACAGTCTTGATTTAGGGATGGGTAACAAACAGTCTTGATTTAGGGATGGTGCAAGCCAGGGGTAGCCTGGAAGGCACTGTTTCCATTTCTTATCACATGGGAGTTCTCTCAGTCAGAAACTTTTCTCCCTAAAAGGAAGGGTGGGGAATTCCTACTTGGGTGATTTTTAGGCAGATGGCGGGGCTGATATATTTAGAGGCTCCAGAAATATCATTCTATTAATTACACTGTCAAGACCTTAACTACAGCAGTCTGCTTTACTCCGGACATTGCTATTTTACATTCACTCTTGAGATTCTTCTGATATACCTGGACAATGTAGCTTGAGTAAGCAAACTCCAAAACCAAGGCACTTGGCATGACTAAAACAGCTGCCCCAGATCTAAATTAAACTTCATTTTGAATCAAACTGCAGCTTGGCCTAACACCTCTGCTTCTGCTGTTCTGAAGAGACAACTCAGCTTCTTGTAGAAGTATAATTGCCTTTAACCCAAAAGGGGCAAGGGGTAAGATTTAAGTTGGAGTGAGGAATTGTATGTTAAAAGATGCTTGTGTGTTTGCTAAAAGATGTTTGGAGAGAGTGTGCACCCTGATCCAAGAAGAATGCCTTGGTCAACATGTCCCAGGAAATAAGAATGATAATGTTAAGAAGAATTTAGTTTAACAATCCCCTTGTCACTTTTTTGTCACATACCATCCCCCATCCCCCATCCCCAGTCATGCCTGTGAGCACGTATTCCTTTGTTACCTCCACCCAATGAAAACCTCTTCTCTCTTCTTACAGTTTGGAACAGTAGTTAGTGCTGGGTGCCAGGGTGTCTCCGGGTTTGTGAATTTCTCTGCCTTTCAATAAAACTCTTTGTTTTCACTTCCAACAGACTGTAAGATTGTGCTTTGCTATGACAAGCTAGAGAATGAAATTACTCGGTCAGTTATATCTACCTGGAATTTTGGGAGGTGAATAAATTGTTATTGTTGGAACTCAAAATTAATGATCTAGTGAATTACGTAAAAATACAGATATATACATAAAAACCAAAAAAACTAAACTCACTCCCATTGAGTTGATTCTGACTCTTAGTGACCCCTCCTTAGTTTTCCGAGGCATCTCCATGGAAGTAGATTGCCCTTTCTACTGAGGAGTGGCTGGTGGGTTTGAACCACCAGCCTCTGGTTAGCAGTCAAATGCCTTAGGCACTATGCCACCAGAGCTCCTATAT
>NW_006921693.1:9681911-9704579 GCF_000298275.1 Orycteropus afer afer | reverse complement strand
ATAATATTATCTATCTGTCTATCTATGCACCTACCTACCTACCTATCTACATTCTTCCCTTTGCACAGTAGTTAGTGCTGGTCCCTAAAAATGACCATGTAAGCTGATATCATACAAAATGATCTTAATAATCAATTGAAAAAACTAAGATTGTTCCATGAGCTTTAAAAAATGTCAAAACATTAAAAACTTATATTACTGTCAGTTATACATGTAGAGGAAAATTTTTAAAACCATACTAAAACTATTTTTTTTTTTTTTAACTAGTTTGCTACCAAGTCAATTCTGACTTGTGGTGAGCCTGTGGGCGTCAGAGTCCAACTCTGCTCCACAAGGTTTTCAATGGGACGTTTTTTGGAAGTAGATTGCCAGGCCTTTCTTCCAAGGCACTACAGGTGGACACAAACCTCCAAACTTTCTGTTAGCAGCCCTAACCATGTGCACCACCCAGGGATTCACACCTAATCACTTCTCCAGAGCCATTCTTCAAGTGCCATCTGCTTCGTGTAGCCCCTTCTCAGGCCATTTCACAGAGAAGAATGTTTTTAATACTAAGTTTTCCTTCTGAGTAGTCTTGAGGAGATTTTCAGGATTTCCTCTGAATAGGATTTTTAAAGGTAAGTTGTTGTTTGTATTGTTTTAATTCATTTAAATGCTGGTTCTCACAACTTGAAATGAAATAAAATCTGTGTAATCTTTTCTTACAGCTATACCGTTACCTACCCACAAACTCAAAGCTTAAAACTATAGGAAAAGACAACACATGCCGATTGAAGGTAAATCACAGCTGAATATATATGGGATCACACTTCATATCTTTACAAATGCCAAGTGAATTCACTGATATTTGTGATATTACAAGAAAGGCACAGTATTAAGGATTTGCCATTCATTGTAACATTTTTCAAAAACCATTCATATGTCTCCACAGTAGGATTCGGTATTAAATGTTTATTCAAAAAAATTCCAGTTTGAATTTGTTCTCCTGGATTTAATCTGTGATCATCTTTTGAGAAGTTTTGAACATGTAGGCAATGAAAGACATTACTGCTCCCAGTGACTGTCCGTGATAAGTCATTATTACTCTTTAGGATACACTACATCACACAACTTAAAGAGGAATCTGTAAGGCTTATCTCAAATCTCATCAAATAACAATACTATTCCAAAAATAAGACTTTTTATGTGTATTTGTCACTGTTCCATGAGAATGCTTCATCATGAACCTACTGAAAATTTGGGATAAGCCAAAGGCATAAACAGGAAACTGACAAGTGAGAACACAGAATCTTTGGAAAAAATGTTTTCACTATCACTAACAATGATGCATTTATCCAAATTTATCCAAACAGTAATGCATTTATGCATAATTTGTTGTAAAGAGATGAAAGAAGAGTAACTTGGAGAGTTGCGACCATCTCCGTTACTTGGAAGATGAAGAGATGTGCATGACAGCCTGCTTTTGACCCTCCAAATCCAGTCTTTACTCTTTCCCACCCTGCCCTGTGCCTGGAACATGGATCTTAACAAAGTGTATCACTTGGGTTCCCTGGCTCTCTGGCTTCCAGCCTGCTTCAGTCACTGGGAGGCACCAGCCACAGATCAGGGGCTACAAAGATTACAGTTCTTAATGAATCACTCTTTTCTACAGCTATGGAGCCCCTGGGTGGTGCGGTTAAGTCCTGGACTACTAATGCAAAGCTTGGCAGTTTGAACCAGTCCACAGGTACCTCAGAAGAAAAGCCTGGTGATCTCTTCACCCTGCATCAGAATTGACTCATTGGCAACTGGTTGGTTGATGGTTTCTACAACTATGAATCTTGTCAGCTCCTTCCTCTTGCCGTCTTAAGTCAAGAGACAGCAGTGGTGTCCTGCTGGTGTTAGCCTCGGGGTGCTTCACCATCTTGTACTGGTTTCTTTTGTCTTGGCCACATCTTAAAAATTGCCCCTTGCATTAAATTGTTTCCATCCAATCCTTCTGAGTGTGCCACCCATTTACTGCCAAACCAAAACTCCACTGCCATCAAGTCAATTCCAACTCATAGCGACCCTTTAAGACAGAGTAGAACTGCCCTATAGGGTTTCTAAGGCTATAAATCTTTACTGAAACAGACAACCTCATCTTTCTCCCACGAAGCAGCTGGTAAATTCGAACCATCCACCTTTTGCTTAATAGCTTTAGCCACTACACCACCAGAGCTGCTTCCATTTACTGCCAGAACCCTGAAATACATTGTTGTTGTTATGTGCCGTCGAGTCGGACTCGACTCATAGAGACCCCTCCTTGGGTTTCCTAGGTGTTATCACTATGGAAGTAGATTGCCCAACCTTCCTTCTAAGGAGTGGCTGGTGGGTTTGAACTACCAGCCTTCTGGTTAGCAGTCAAGTGCCTTAGGTACTATGCTACCAGAGCTCCTCCTGAAATATATAGTATGTGTTTAAATCCATTAAGACCTTAACCAAGTGGGGATACTTCCATCCCAATAATCCCTCTCATTTTCCTCCTATAGTGACTGTAACGACAGGCATATCTCAGAGATATGGCAGTTTGGGTTCCAAGTCACTACAATACAACGAATATCACAAGAAAGCAAGTCACATGAATTTTTTTGGTTTCCCAGTGTATATAAAAGCTAAGCTTATACTATCCTGTAGTCTATTAAGTATGCAGTAGCATTTTGAAAAAGTTTGAAATATTGTGAGAATTGTCAAAATGTGGCACAAGAAACATGAAGTGAGCACACACGGCTGAAAAAATGGCACTGATAGACTTATGTGAAGCAGGGTTACCACAAACATTCCATTTGTATAAAACGCAGTATCTGTGAGGCACAATTAAGTGATAAGCAATAAAACAAAGTAAGTCTGTAACAGGGCAAAAAGCACCTAGTCACTGAAACAGCCATAAGAAAATAAAGTCATTCTTGGAACTGTCAGGGCAAGAGGAGAGGGTTTGACTGAAAATAAAACCAATGAAGTGGACAACGGAGCTGAGTAAGAAGAGTAAGGCCTAGTAATATTTAAATCCCTGGATCCAGCCACACCTGAAGTTTATCTTTGGGCATTTTAGTTACCCGAAATGTTCCATCTCCCTCTTTGCTCAAGCTAAGTTGAGCTGAGTTTTCTGTGACTCACAGCTAGATTCTTGATAGATCTATTAGAAACACCTACATTTGCAAAAGGTACAAAGTAGAGAGTGTCAGAGACTGTGACTTTTACAGCAATACCAACCATCCAGATTTAGGGTTATTTTCATGAAGAACCTGAACACAGAAGGTGCAGAAAGGCAAGCTGTGGCTTGTTTTCATTATGATTCTGGTGCTGCCATGACCTGCACTGTCCTTTTAGTCCTTTGAAATCTTTGAGAGATAGGACAACACCAAGCCAAACAACTCACTTTGTGTTGAACTTTGTGGCTGAGACCCATGCCAGAACTGGTGCAAACAAAGAACAATGGTGGAAAACAGCTGAATCCAAATATTATTTTCAGGTGCCACTTGACTGGGCCTTCTCAGATGACAGGTTTCATTGGCTAGAAAGCTATTATTGCAACGATTACTATTCCCTTTTACTGCCTATTAGAATGTGAGTCACTGGGAGGTCAGATTGTCCCAAAAGCCCAGTGTTGCTGAGCACTCAAGGTCAAGTTCAAGGAACAGGAATCAGGTATAAGGACAATGGCAAAAGCTCAACCCTTTGAAATAAAGAGAAGGGTTAATTCCCAGGAGATGGCAGCAAAGTGAGTTTTACTATCTTCAACATATCATGTGACTTGGGAAAAGAAATCAGAGTGACAGAGTTAATAGACCTGCAGCTGCCGCCCTTCCTGAGGACAGGGACTAAGTTTGTATTCTTCTTTGCACACTCCTCTTGACTGCTGCCTAGCACTGTGCCTCACACAAAGCAGGGGCTTTGTGATGATGACTTACAGGATTTGCTGCTTAAGAATACAGATGGTACATGAAAATACAGTACATGCTCAAGAAATCCTCACTGTTACTATTGCTATTATTTACAAATACGTAATCCAATCATCCCTAAAGTGCCTGTGCTCATCAAAACTCACGCACAACTTTTTTTAAGGAACATCTCAACTTCCTTGCTTGCCAAGGCAACAGCTCAGTTATGAGTTTGAGTTACTTTTCCTGCCCTTCATACAAAGATGTGGGATGCAAACTCTTCATCTACTCACTCATCCATTCATCCACTCAACAGTTAGTGAGCACCTGCACGTGGCAACATCTTTGACTCTATGTAGGGAATCAAAGTTGACTGAGACGAAGCCCCTGTGTAATGCAAAGACCTGTGGCCTATTAGAGATAGACAAGAAATCAAAATAGACTGAATGAGAGAATCAGCCCATGCAATGAGACAAATGACTTCAGTGGTTCCAACAAGTGCCAGGAGATCCCGAGGGAAAATGACTGTTAAGAGAGGGAGAGATTTCCTTACCTTCTCTGCAAGCCAGCCAAGATGCCTGATCTCTCGGCCCCCAGCAAGGCCTGTTTTCCCCAGCTGCTGTCTGACTTCAGCAATTGCTTGGGTCATCAGGTCACTGACATTGGAATGGATGGCACTGAACCAGGCCTGGGCGGTGGCTGAGTCCTTGCTTCTTAAGATCACCGTATGCTTAGCATCTGGAGAGTGGATTTCAAGCTGCCTAGAGAAGTGAACAGAGAAGGGTTAGTAAGTCCCATGGCAGATCATGTATCATCAAGACCTGGGCCACAAAGACACACAAATCCTTGATTCTTTCTTTCAAACTTTTCTAGTTTTGCATAGTTCAGCTTAATGGTCCCATCATTCATTCATTCATCCACAAATATCTATTGGGTGCTCCTCAGGTACCCAGACATTATTGTAGGCACTGGGGATATATCTGTGAATAGCACAGAAAAGCACCTGTTCTCATGGACCATAGAATCCACAGAGAAAAGGCAAATAAGCAAGTGAATAAAATATGGATATAATTTCAAAGAGCTACAATCCTATAAAGAAAAGTGAAGCAAGCAAGAGATTGAGGGGAAGGTAGGAGGATGGGAGAGGGTGACGTAGGAAGACCTTACCATGGAAGTGACCTTTAAGCAGAGAACAGAACTATGGGAAGGACTGGGCTGTGTAAGATCTGGGAGCTCATCACAGGCAGAGAAAACAGTGTTTAGAATAGCCTTGTTGCTGTTGTTGTTCTTAGGTGTCATTGGGTTGATTTTGACTTAGAGTGATCCCTTGTGACAGAGCAGAACTGGTCCATCAAGTGTTCTAGGCTCTGATCTTCACAGAAGCAGACTGCCAGGTCTTTCTTTCTCCCACCGAGCTGCTGGGTAGGTTTGAACTGCCAATCTTTTGATTAGTAGTTGAGCACTTAACCATTGCACCACCAGGGTTACATGGAAAAATTTTAAGGCAGAAGAAAGCTTGACACATCTGCCAATAAGCAAGAACATCCATGTGATCATGATGTCTAACGGGAAAAGTGGTACTGGACAAAGCTGGAGAGATGGCAGGGGCCAGGTCAAGAAGGGCTTGAAGGCCATGGTGAAGGGTTTGGATTTTAGTGTGATAAATGGTTGTGGGCAACCACAGAAGGATTGTGGCTGTGAAGTGATCTAATCTTAATCTGCATTTCTACCATATGGAAAATAGAGTGTAGGGCTAAGTAGGGAGTGTGAAGACCTTCTAGAAGGCAGTTGCAATAAGCAGTCCAGATGAGAGATGATGCTAGTATGGGCTAGAGGGCTGTGGTAGTATGGGAAAAGAAGGTCAGCTTTGGAATATGTTTTCATACAGAGATGCATTTGAGGAATCAAAAAACAAAGTCCATATAAAAAAGCAAAATGTGCAACCACCAAATCACCTGAATAAAGGATGCCTGGTTTACCTATTATTCAACTGATTGGCTTATTAGTAATATCAGATCAAAGCTCTAAAACTACGAGTGGACAGTAATTTGCCCTACCTCTCAGACCACAAAAGATTTTAATAATATAATCATGTCCTTGCTGCTACTGGCAAGAAGTAAACTTATATATTTAGCCACTGCAATCAAGTCAATTCCAACCCACAGTTACCCTCACTGGGTTTCCAAGGCAGTAAATCTTTAGTAGATTGCCCCATCTTCCTTCTGCGGGGTGGCTGGTGGGTTTGAACCACCAACCTTCTGGTTAGCAGTCATATGCCTTAGGCACTGCACAACCACAGTGTTAATCAATTGAGAATCTTTTAGAATCAAAGAAGACCAAAGTTTTCCTTCCTTTGGAACCCTGTCTATGGCCCACTTAATTATCATCTAATCCTCATACCCATGTTGGTAAGGAGTGAATGGACCAAGGAAAGGGTAACATCAGGAAAAGAGATGTATTATCAGTGCAACTTTAAGTTTAAAAAATCAAACCTTATGACAGAACTCAAATTGGATCACCAGAGGTACAGAGTCCAATGTACTGTTCATCATGGTAATAGGAACAAATTCTAGGCAGATAAGCTTTGTTTAAAACTTGTTTTGAAGTAATTTTAGATTCACAGAGAGTAGCAAAAATAGAACAACAGTCACTGTACCCTATTTCCCCCAAGGCTTATACTTTACATATCTATTATATATATTAGTGTGCAATCCCAAGAAAGGTGATCCAACAATATCATTCATATCACACAGCAAGTAAAATTTGCAGAAGGTAAGTAAAAAACAGTTGTAGCACTACATCAACAAGGAACTGCCAGAAATTCAAGCTGGATTCAGAAATGGACATGGAATGAGGGATATCATTGCTAATGTCAGACAGATCCTGGCTGAAAGCAGAAAATATCAGAAAGATGTTTACCTATGTTTTATTGACTATGCAAAGGCATTTGAATGTGTGGACCATAACAAATTATGGATAACATTGTGAAAACTGGAATTCCCGAATACTTAATTGTGTTTATAAGGAACCTATACTAGACCAAGGGGCAGTTGTTTAAATAGAACATGGTTAAAATCAGGAAAGATGTGTGTCAGGGTTGTGTCTTTTCACCACACTTACTCAATCTGTCTGCAGAGCAAATAATCCCAGAAGTTGGACTATATGGAGAAGAATGTTGCCTAAGGATTGGAGGAACACTCATTAGCAAGCTGTGATATGCAGATGACATAACCTTGCTTGCTGAAAGAGGACTTGAAGCATTCACAGATGAAGATCAAAGACTATAGCCTTCAATATGGATTATACCTCAACATGAAGAAAACAAAAATCCTCACAACTGGGCCTATAAGCAGTATCATGGGAAATGGAGAAAAGATTGAAGTTGTCTAGGATTTCATATATTTAAATCCACAATCCATCCATGCCCATGGAAGCAGCAGTCAGAAAATGAAAATCAGTGTTAAGGGCTGAAACAATGAACTCAAAGATAGCAACAATCATGAAGAGGGCACATGACCTGGTGACATTTGCTGTTATACCTAAGGTTGCCATGAGTCACAACCAACTTGATGGCAACTAAGAACAACAATGTGACTGTACCGTTCCATGCCATGTTATCACAGGTGTGGATTTGTCTAACCAGCACCACAATCAAAATAGAGCGATTATATCACTACAAAGATCTCCCTGCTATCTCTTTATAGTCACACTCACTCCTCCCCCTCCACCATGAGGCTTCCCGGCAACACCTAATCTGCTTCCCATCCCGATAAATTGTATACAGATATTTTTTATTTCAGGGAGAGAAAAACCCAAAAGATATATTTTCATTCATGTATACATACACATAAATATCATTCATGCGTTAGAAAGATACAAGAATTTAGGAAATCCGAAACTGAATAAAAATTACTCACCCATTAATTTCTTCGCTACCATGCATTGAGAATGTATTGTATGTCACGCAAACTTTTAAATTCTTTTACATTAAACTCACTGCCATTGAGTTGATTCCGACTCATAGCAACTCCCTTTGGGTTTCTGAAATCTATGGAAGTAGATTGCCCAGTCTTTCTTCCGTGGAGTGGCTGGTGGGTTTGAACCACTGACCTTCTGGTTAGCAGTCAAATGCCTTAGGCACTATGCCACCAGTGCTCCTTCCTATTACATTGTTGTTGTTGTTATGTGCCGTTGAGTCGGCCCGGACTCATAGCGACCCCTCCTTGGGTTTCCAAGGCAGTATCACTACGGAAGTAGGATTGCCCAACCTTCCTTCCGAGGAGTGGCTGGTGGGTTTGAACCGCCAGCCTTCTGGTTAGCAGTCAAGTGCTTTAGCCACTATGCTACCAGAGCTCCCTCCTATTACATTAGTTCATATAATTTTTCTAGCAATCCAAAGGATCCTTGGGTGGTACAGATAGTTATGCCCCTAACTACTTGCTAAAGGGTTGGTGGTTCAAACCCACCCAGAGGCTCCTTTAAAGACATGCCTGGCGATCTGCTTCTGAAAGGTCGCAGTTTAAAAACCATACTGAGCCATTCTACTCTGCACACACGAGGTCACCACGAGTTGGAATTGTCTTGAGAGCAGCTAACATCACAGCAATCCTGTGACTAACATTATTAACCCTGTTTACAGACGAAAAAGTGAAATTTAACAAGACAGAGAAGTAATTTGCCCAAGGCCACAAGATTGGTGACATTGGGATTCAAACCCAGGTTAGTTACTTTCAAAAGTCCATTAATTGAAGTACTGCATTATAATAGCTCTCCTTTAGACTGGATAAAAATTCTGGCTACCACCAGACCTGATAGGATGCAGCTGTACCACTAGGTACTCATCACCAACTTGATGCTTGTAGTAGCCTATTTCTTGGTCTGAGTGGTAATTAATAACCACTTGATACTTGGTACTCATGGGGGCTCAAGCCGAACAGTGTCCTACTTAGCTTCTTAGTTTCCAAATAACAATTTTGCAGACCACTTGCAAGCTAGAACTCCCAATGCAATCTGGCCTTATTAAGGCCCGAGACCAATGTTTTAGAGTGAGTAAACCTGTTTACTCATAAACAAATTGTAGAAAAGAATGATTTAGAAAGTGGGAACATCTCCAGAGGAGTTTTAGCAATAATTAGCATTTCCTTTAAGAAATTTGCAAAACAAGGCTTCTCACTAAGCCTCCAGAGGTATAATTTGATGAAAAGGAATTTTTTAGGACATTTGTCCTCACCCAGAAGAAAAAAAATCTCATACCTCATAGGCACGTCTTAAGTCTTAAACAAACGGGCAGTCTATCTAGTAAATCTAGGGTGAGTTTTCCTTTGTTCCCAAAGTTCTTACTCTTCAGTAAAGTTTCAAACCAGAACAACAAACTAGGATTCTTGAAAAGCGCTCACTCACAAGAGCTCAACTCGCTTTCCAAATTAATCTATCATTATCTATTACCCCAGGGTTTTAAAACCTACAAAAACTTCATCTATGATATTTTCCTTTGAGGACCTGGAATTGTTTTTAAAGAAATGAGACTTGAGAAGCAGCCACTCCCCAGGTATCACACACAAAAAATTGACTTCAACAGAAAAGAAAGAAAGAAAACAGAATATTTTCTTTGTTGGGCTGCCAGCATACTGTCAGAGGAAATAGAGTTGTAAACAGACGTACAGGCTAGTACTGATGTGGGGACCGGCTCTCCCAGGTTTTGACAACATTTATCAGTTTTAATTTTTTAAGTAAAATTTAAATTTAAATACAGCAGAAAGAAAAGTGCACAGGTTGTCACTGAACAGCTTGAATGGATTTTTACAAAGATAAAGCTTATGTAATTAATTACCACTCAGACCAAGAAATAGGCTACTACAAGTGAGAAACTTAGGAGCTCTGGAAGCGTAGCGCCTAAGGCACTTTACTGCTAACCAGAAGGCTGGCGGCTCAAACCCACCAGCCACTCCTCGGAAGGAAGGTTGGGCAATCTACTTCCGTAGTGATACTGCCTCGGAAACTCTAGGAGGGGTTGCTATGAGTCAGGTCTGACTCCACAGTATATAACAACAACAACAGTGAGAAACTTGCCCTGGAATCCAGATTTCTGGGTCCTGTGGAGTTGAGGTGACCCACCCAGGCCATTTGCTCTTAGGTATCCATTTGAACCTTGAAGCTGAAAAGTCACCTTTAGTCAAACAGCAGTCTAGATAAAATAGACCATTTTGCCTTGAGTGGTGTGCTCTTCTGAAGAATTCCATCTCCCTCGGAGACTCAGCCTGGAAGCTATGTTTAGGGTAAATAAGTAATTACTTTGTTTTCAAGACAATTCTATATGAACTTCTTCCTGACCATGAATTGTTAATCATTTCCATTAAGACCCTTTTCCCATGGTAGTACTCATAAGATTTGATATAAGAATTTCAGAAGTTCTCACCTTTGGAACATTTTGACGATTCTGTTGAAAAGTTTCAAAACAGAGTGTAAAGTTCTCAAAAGTTTATTTGACGATTCTGTTGAAAAGTTACTCCAATTTGCAACTTGTACTTCAATCTTCAATCATTTTCTATTATTAGCTGACTATGATTTTTGTCTTACAGGCATCCCAGATGCCCTCCTTGTACTCCTTTCCAGTTACTACCTCCCACAATAACCATTAGCAGGATTCCTCTCTCCATGAATTACTTTTCCCTGTGGCAAAATAGGTGAGGTTTTGTTTGTTTTTGCTGCTGTTGTTGCCTGGGGTGTAGGGGGCATTTGGGACTACAGTCATTCTTTGGTTTGTCTGGGAGATTGCTTCCAGGACCGACCCCCCCTCCCCCCCCAAAAAAAATCTGTGGATGCTCAATCCCTTATGTAAAATGTTGTAGTATTTGCATATAAACCTACTTTACGTCATCTTTAGATTACTTGTAATACCTAATACAACACAACTGCTATGTAAATAGCACTATACACTCCCTCTAACCTTTGAGGGATTGCTTTGACCAGTTAATTGCTTTTTTTTGTTTGTTTGTTTTCCCCCATTTTCCATCTTCTGTTGGTTTAATACAGGACACAAAATACACAGTTATGAGGGCCGACTGTGTTTTTAAGGCAAAGTTTAAATACATGGTGCTGACTCCATCCAGAGGCCCTGGGGCAGACAGACCAGGCGAGGCTTCGGAAGGCCACAGCCTTGAAAACCCAATGGAGCAATTCTGCTCCGCACACATGGGGTCGCACACATGGGGTCGCCGGGAATTGGAACAGACTCAATAGCAAATTACAACAACATGCTTTTACAGCCACGGGTCTCAAAGGGTGGCCCACAAGCACCATCGGCAGCACCAGGGAATTTGTTAGAATACAATTTTCTGTTCTCACTGTCTCACCCTCTGAAAAAAAAAAAAGAACCAGTTGTTGCCTTAGAGTCAATTCCGACTCATGATAACCCTTCAGGCTCCTTAGGGATTTAATGGCTGTGCTCCTCCCTAAGTAGATTGCCAGGCCTCTTAAATTAGTTGTTGTTGTTGTTATGTGCCCTTGAGTCAACCCAACTCATAGCGACCCTTTCTTGGGTTTCTGAGGAGCTCTGGTAGCATACTGGCTTAAACACTTGCCTGCTAACCAGACAGCTGGCGGTTCAAACCCACCAGCCACTCCTCGGAAGGAAGGTTGGGCAATCCTACTTCCGTAGTGATACTGCCTCGGAAACCCAAGGAGGGGTCGCTATGAGTCAGGGCTGACTCGAAGGCACATAACAACAACAACAACAACAAATCCTACGGAAGTAAATCGCCCAAACTTCCTTCCTTGGAGTGGCTGGTGGGTTTGAACCACCAGCCTTCTGGTTAGTGGGTCAAGTGCCTTAGGCACTTTGCTACCAGAGCGAGAACAAATGGATTTCATCACCACCAGGGATCTGTGTTCTCACCCAAGGCAAAGTGAATTAGGAACCATCACCACCAGGGATCTGTGTTCTCACCCAAGGCAAAGTGAATTAGGAACTCTGGGGTGGGACCCAACCACAGCCCGACAGGCCAATCTGATGCAAATCAGAGAAGTGTTGCTTGCAATCTGTAAGAAAAAGCCCCGAGCTTGGTTGTTTGGCAGGCTCCCCAAGGGGCTGGAAGTAGACCTGCCTAGCAGCACTTTCCCCCATCAGTCCTCAAGGAAAGAACCCTGAGACCACAAGAGAGAGGCCTGTTACTTTTTGTGGATTTTTATAGCTTTTAAAAAAGCAACAGAGATTCTCAACCAAAAGTATTCTTCAGAAGTCTTTGAATAGGTTGTTTTTAAATCATTTAATTAAAGACAGACGCTGGGCCCCTCCTATCCAGAGCTATTAAGGAAGAATCTTCAGAGGTTGAGCCCCGCCCATGGTTAAACATTCCACAAGTTATATAGACTAAGGACCATGGCAAACCTCTCTGAGTCCCAACCTGAGCCCCCTACAGAGCTATGCCTCTAGGTCATTTTCAGCAGGAAGGCAAGACACACTAAGGCTCTAGGAGAGTGTGCTCTCTATGGCTACTTCAGAAATTCTCAATACTAAGTGGTGTAAACCATCAAACATTTATTATATCATAATTTCTGTGGGTCAGGAATCTGGGAGTGGCTTAGCTTAGTTTTGGCTCAAGATCTCTTTGAGGATGTCAGCAGGGGCTGTGGTCATCTGAAGGCTTGGTGGATTGAGGATCCACTTCTAAGATGTTCACTCTCATGGCTGTTGGCAGGAGGCCACAGTCTCCCACCACCTGGAACTCTCCATAGGCTGCCTGGGTGTCTTCAAGATGTGAAGGTGGTTTCCCTCAAAGCAAGAAGGAATCACTATGCCTTTATGACCTGTCTCTGAAGTTACATGAGATCACTTAGATTAATTATTTTTGTTAGAGTAAGTCACAACATCTAATTCACACTCAAAGGAGGAGAAGTAGGCTTTATCTCTTGAAAGGAAGAGTATCAAAGGCATAGCTTAAAGCCACCCCTGAGAGGTTTTGGATGAGGCAAGGTTCTGGAAAGAGGCTGTTTCCAATTACTGTTGCTGTTAGTTGCTGCTAAGTCAACTCCGGCTCATTGGTGTGCTATAGAACTGATAGTAGGAGTGAGTCATTGTTGTGGCTACTGTGTATTTGAGAGCTTTCTAGCCTATGGAGCTCATCTGCCAGCACTATATTGGACAATATTCTGGATCCAGAGGGTTTTCATTGGCTAACTGGGGAAGTAGATAGCCAGGTCTTTCTTCCTAGTCTGTTTTAGTCTGGAAGCTACACTGAAACCTGTCCACTATGGGTTAGCCTGCTGGTATTTCCAATTGTAGAAGGGAGCATTTTGAGGGCCTTGAACCAAAAGCCCATGGGAAACTCGCAGATTAGGGTGAAGAGGGAGAAGACCACTTCTTTTACTAAGGGTCAGCTTCAGATTATAAGGGACAGGCACTGGACTCAAGATAGGGATCAGATGATAACAGAACTATGAGAAAAGTGCCAATTAGGAGTGGACAGTAGTGCCTAAGGCACTTGACTGGTAACCAGAAGGCTGGTGGTTCAAACCCACCAGCCACTCCTCGGAAGGAAGATGGGGCAATCGACTTCCATAATGATACTGCTTCGGAAACCCAAGGAGGGGTCTCTATGAGTCGGGTCCGACTCAATGGCACACAACAACAACAGGAGTGGACAGAAGACTTCATTAATAAGATATGGGAGCAGCATAAAACTATCAGAAATGATGGTGAATTAAACAACACTGGCTGGCCATGGCAAGAATTGGGATGTGAAAGATGCCATTTATTTGTGGACTGGATAAATGAAGGAATTCAGTGATTTAAATAGTTTCTTCCTTATCCCTAATAAAAATCAAAGGGGAAGAAGAAAGAAGAGGGGTATGACCCTGTTCTCTTAATACCAGGGAACTCTACTATCTACACCAAACTGTAAGGACCTGGTAGCACTAATGTCCGAAAACCTAATTCCAGGGCACTGTTGTATTTCTTAATGCACGCTTAGTAAAAAGACACGGCATATATAACAAAACAAAAATCCTAGTCAATCTCTTTGGTTACAAAACAGAAACAGTTATTTCTTCACACATGCACATAAAGATAGGACAGCCCATTAGCAAGTATTCCAGAATAATTACAAGGTGTCTTGCATGGTGCTGTATACTGTAGGAGTAAGTGGAGTACATAGCCTCTGTCCCCAAGAAGCTCACCATGTATAGTAGGTTGAAAGGTGTCCCTCTAAATTTCATATCCCTGAACCTCAAAATGTGACTTTATTTGGAAATATGGTCTTTGCAGATGTTATTAAGGTAAATATTGACATTAAATGGTATTGGATTAGAACCAAAAAACCAACCAAACTCACTGCCATCAAGTGGTTCCCCTCCAACTATGACTCATAGCAACCCCTTCTTGGGTTTCTGAGGCAACAGCTCTACAGAAGTAGATTGCCCAGTCGTCCTCTCAATTAGAGTGAGTAGGCCCTAAATCCAATGAAAGGGTCCTCATAAAGGACAAAAAAGGACACATGGAGGGATGAAGGGGATGTGAAGATTGAGACAGCTATTGAAGTGATGGAACTTCAAGCCAAGGATGCCAAACATTGCTTACTACCACCAGAAGCTAGGAGAAAGGTATGGGATGGTCTCTCCCTCAAACATTCCAAAAGGAACCACTCTGCTGAAACCTTGATTTCAGAATTCTGGCCTTCAGAACTGTGAGAGAATAAACTTCTGTGTATTAAGCCACCTACTTCGTAGTGCTTTGTCCCAGTAACTCAAAGTCGATTCTGACTCACAGTGGCCCTCTTTGGGTTTCTGAGGTGGTAAATCTTTATGGAAGTAGATTGCCCAGTCTTCCACGGAGTGGCTGGTGGGTTTGAACTGCCAACCTTCTGGGCAACAGTCAAATGCCTTAGGCATTCCATCACCGTAACTCCTTATGTCATGGTAGCTCTAGGAAACTAATACACCATTACATAAGAGCTGAAACCTGTAAGGCTTTACCACAGTAAAATGGCTTAACTAAAGTCAGGCCTGAGCTCCATTCTAGTTCTTGCTGAGAATTTACTCTTCAACATGGAATGAAGATTACAGGGAGGGAATTGTTTTTAATTTGTTGTCAGGCTAAGGAGGGAAAAGGAATGGTCCCTTGAAAGTCTTGATGCCAGCTGACTTAATCACATAACCAAAGATTTCCCATGGAACCTTCAAACCCTTAGGCAGATTTCAGTACCTAATAAAAACAATATTTTTCATGTACTAAAGGAAAGGTCTTGACACAAGATTCTTATCAGATGTCCCCTCAGCAGCCCTCAGGAAATGTGGCCTGACATCAAGGACATAATACATGAAAAAATAAAAAGCTTATTAAAAAGACAGGAAAGCACAAAATGGATGTTAGAAGAGACTTTGAAACTTGCTCTTGAATGTGGAATAGCAAAAGCAAATGGAAGAAATGAAGTAGGAGAGATGAACAGAAAATTTCAAAGAGCAGCTGGAGAAGATAAAATATTATAATGAAATGAGCAAAGACCTGGAATTAGAAAAACAAAAGGGAAGAACAGGCCTGAACCTCATTCTAGTGCTTGCTGACAACTTAATCTTCAACACGGAAGCATTTCTCAAGCTGAAAGAACTGAAGAAAAAATTCAAGTCTTGAGTTGTAATTCTGAAGGATTCTATTGGCAAAATATTGAACAATGCAGAAAACATTGGAGAAAAAAAAAAAAAAGATGGAAAGAATATAGTCACTGTCCCAAAAAGAATTGATCAACATTGAACCATTTCAGAAGGTAGCATATGATCAAGAACTGATGAAGTCCAAACTCCACTGATGAAAATCAAGCCTCCAGGAACTGATGGAATATAAATTGAGATGTTCTAACAAACAGATGGGAACTCTGGTGGTGTAGTGCCTAAAGCATTTGACTGCTAACTAAAAGGATGGCAGCTCAAACACACCAGCCACTCCTTGGAAGGAAGATTGGACAAGCTACTTCTGTAGAGATACCACCTGGGAAACCCAAGGAAGGGGTCACCATGAGTCTGAAATGACTCAACGGCAATCAGTTGTTGTTGTTGTTCAACAAACGGATGTGATGCTGGAGTGCTCACCTGTCTATGCCAAAAAATTTGGAAGACAGCTACCTGGTCAACAGACTGGAAAAATTTTGTGCCTGTTCTAAAGAAAGGTAATGCAAAGAATGTGGAAATTATTGAACAATATCATTATCACATGCAAGGAAAATTTTGATGCAGATAATTCAGTAACACTTGTAACAGTACATAGATAGAGAACTGCCAGAAATTCAAGCAAGATTTAGAAGAGGGCATGGAATGAAGGATATCACTGCTGATGTCTTGATAATCTTGGCTGAAACAGAGAATCCCAGAAAGATGTTTTTACCTTTGTTTTATTGACTATGCAAAGGCATTCAACTGTGTGGATCATAACAAACTATGATAACATTTAGAAGAATGGGAATTCCAGATGACTTAATTGTGCTCATGCAGAACCTGTACACAGACCCAGAAGCAGTCTTTCAAACAGAACAAGGAGATACTGTATAGTTTACAATTAGGAAAGGAGTGCATCGGGGTTGTGTCCTTTCACCATACTTATTCAATCTGTACACTAGGCAAATAATCGGAGAAGCTGGACTATATGATGAAGAATGTGGCATCAGGATTGGAGGAAAACTCATTAACAACCTGCAATATACAGATGACACACCCTTGCTTGCTGAAAGCAAAGAGGACTTTTGAGCACTTACTGATGAAGATCAAAGACTATAGTCTTCAGTATGGATTACAGCTCAACATAAAGAAAACAAAAGTCCTCACAACTGGACCAATAAGACACATCACGATAAACTGAAAAGACTGAAGTCGTCAAGGATTTCATTTCACTTGCACCCACAATCAATGCCTATGGAAGCAACATATTGCATTGGGTAAATAAATCTGCAGCAAAAGACCTCTTTAAAGTGTTTTAAAGCAAAGATGTCACTTTGAGGACTAAGGTACACCTAACTCAAGCCATGATATTTTCAGTCACGTCACATACATGTGAAAGCTGGACAATGAATAAGGAAGGGTGAAGAAGAATTGATGCCTTTGAATTCTGGTGTTGGTGATGAATACTGAATATACCATGACTGCCAGGAAAATGAACACATCTGTCTTGAAGACGTTTGGCAAGAATGCTCCTTAGAAAGAAGGATGGCAAGACTTCGTCATATGTACTTTGGACATGTTATCAGGAGGGACCAGACCCAGGAGAAGGACATCATGCTCAGTAAAGTGTCAGTGAAAAAGAGGAAGACCTTCAGCTGGATGGACTGACACAGTGGCTGCAACCATGAGCACGAACCTAACAATTGTGAGGATGGCGCAGGACCAGGCAGTATGTATACTGTTGTCCACAGGGGCGTTATGAGTCAGAACTGACTCAATGGTACTGAACAACGAACAAGAATAATTGCCTGTGTAACCCCCTTAGGTACATATGCAAATTGACCAATGCAAATATGCACACTGCTGTTTCTAAACAATCAACGTAAAGTCCCCCAGCCCCTCAGGTTGTTCTGCTCCCTGGTCTTGCACCTTCTAATCAGAATATTTCACTTACTTCCTGGTTTGTACCTGGTATCTGTCCCCAGGAAGCAGCCACCCCTTTGGAGTTGTTGGTCTTCACTCTATGTCTCCCTGTTCAAATGTTTCTTATGCTTTTAATAAATCTGTTTCACTTTAATAGTTTGAAGTTCTATACTAGGAAACCAAGCAACTATCTTCTTGTGCATAGCTGAATGGGGACCACATTAATGTTTAAAATATATGGAGGTTTACAGTGAATGTAAGACATAGATCACCTAAACACTGTAGTCATGTTATCAGGAGGTATGCTCCCATTTCAACTCTTTTTAAACAGTTTTCTTGCAAAAAAGAAAAAAAAAAAATTCTTACTCCCACCAACAGTCACTTCTATAGCTCAGAAAGAAAAAGGGAATTCTTCTGATACGAGTTGACAAACATAAAACATCCTGAAGCCTGCTGGCCAGTAGTAGGCACACCCTCAGTAAATGAGAGAGCTGGCAACACTGCTTGGGGTAAAGACAGTTCCTTGCTAACTGATGAGTCCTAGATTTCTGGAACCGGTGAAGAGGAGGGAGGAGAGAAGTAAAGGAGCAATGAGCTCAGGACGGCTGATTGGAGCTATTTCCAGCCGGCCAGTCTTATAACTCTTATTTTGTTCCCCAGTTGAACTGACCACTGCTTGATGAATTGTGTTTATCTGTAGTTCAGCGATAAAGTTCTCTTTTTAATTCCCTGCTGAATAGAAATATTTAGGGCAATGCCACAGCTGTGTTTATTCTCACACTCCACCACAGTTATGTAAATACTGCCTATGGAACTATTTCTGATAAAGGCCCATACCAGCCCTGTGGAATTAGACGCTCTTCCTAGATGTCTGCCAAGATGAGCAGTTTCGACCCAGCTTGGCACAGCATATGAATGATATCACGGCTTTTCAGAGATCATTTGGCATACCTGACAATAAAAGAGTAATTTCTTCCCCTCCAGCTTTCTCAAAGGCTTCCAGGGAGCCAAGTAGTATTTCCCAGCATCCTCTGCTTCCCCTGTCTAGAAGACATGACGCTGACCATAAAACCTGAAGTTTCCTAACACAAAAATTAATAAATAAAACCTAACTTGCAACCTGGCAACAAAGGTTTCCAGTGACCTTTCCCCTGCAAAATGAAGCCAGAGAAAGCACAGGTGAAGGTAGACAGGAGGATGGGGCCTGCTGGCTTTCAGCACCCATAGCAAGTGGAGCAAACCAAAACCACATGGTCATTTCTGTCACTTCTAGTTCCACAAATCTGTGACTCCTATCCCTGATTAAAAAATCGTCATCTTTGTCATGTGCCTTTGAGTTGGATCTGACTCATAGTGACCCTCCTTGGGTTTCCGAGGCTACCAGTATCACTACAGAAGTAGATTGTCCAACCTTCCTTCTGAGGAGTGGCTGATGGGTTTGAACCACCAGCCTTCTGGTTAGCAGTCAAGTGCCTTAGGCACTATGCTACCAGAGCTCCCTGATTAAAAACAATACACCCCAACAAAAAATATACAGGTATTATGGGTTGAACTGTGTCCCCCAAAATAATGTGCTGGAATCTCAACCCTTATATACCTGAGGATATAATGTACTGTAATGTAATCCCTTTCCATAACATCATCTAATGTTACAGTAAGGAGGTCATAGCAGTGAAGGGTGCCCTCATTACTGCTGAATTATCTAGAGAAGACCAGACATAGAGACAAGCAGGCACAGACATGGGGAAGACTGAGGCCATGTGTGAAGATTGCCAAGGGAACGGAGGACCGCCACAGCTACAGAAGTTGAGACAAAGACCTTCCCCAGCAGATGGAGAGCAGGCCTGCGCCTTGAGACAGTACCTTGAATTCAGACTTCTAGCCTCCTAAACTGTGAGAAAACAAATTTCCTCTTCTTTCTTTCTTTTTTTTTTAAAAGCCATCCATGTGTGGTATTTCTGTTACAAAAACACTAGTGAACTCAGACAACAGCATACTATTAACAGTGGTTATCCCTAGAGAGTTATTTTGATTTCCACCTTTTTGTTTTTCTATTATTTTCCAAATATCTGCAGTGTAATTGGGAAATAAACCAGAAAACAATTTTTAAGATAAAAAAAAGGATGTTTGCAAACCTTTGCAATAATGTCATTAGTGAAAAAGTTCACTGAAAGTTTTATGAGAAAGAGAAAAAATTGGATCTTTTTTTTTTTTTCTTTTTTAACTTATGTATTTTGGGGCTCTTTCATTAGATGCATAGGTATTTATTATTGTATGGCCTCTTGTCCAATCAATCCTTTAATCATTACATAATGTCCTTCCTTGCCTTTTATGGTAATTTTTGTTTTAAAGTCAATTTGATCAGAAATTAGTATTGCCACTCCTGCTCTTTTATGGTTGCCATTTGCTTGATATATCTTTTCCCAACTTTAATTTTTAGTCTATTTTGTCTTTGTAAGGTGTGTCTCTTGTAGACAGCATATTGATAGGTTATGTTGTCTTATCCAGTCTCAAGTGGTGCATTTAATCCATTGACATTCAGTGTAATTATCTACAAGTATGAATTTGTTGCTATCATTTTGTTACATGTTTTTTCATGGTGTTGCTGATTTCTTTGCTCCATATAATTTTCTGTGCTAAGCTTGTTTTGCTTATGAATCATGTTATTACTTCCTTCGTTACTACTGTTTTAGTATTTTCTAAATATCTTTGCTTGTCCTCTTTTTAATTTTGATGTAAAGGTTTATCATTTTTCTTTGAGGTTACCTTGTGATTTATCATTTTCTTCCCAAGTTTAGAACAGTCCATTCTATCTTGCAGTTGTCTTGACTTCCTCACCATTTAAAAGTTCGGTAGCTGTAGAAGTTTTTCCTTATTTCTGGTTTGTAGTTGTCCTCAGTTGCCAATTGATGTCTCTGGTTCCCTGTTTACAATCTTTAAGCTTATTTACTTTGGATACTTCCATAGCTGTGTTGGTTTCTGGGTTATGTCATCATGTGTGTTAATGGTCAGTTGTTGTTTGCTGTTGTTGGTTCTCTGTCGAAAGGACTCCCTTTAGCATCTCTTGTAAGGTTGGTCTGATTTTAACAAATTCCCTTAATTTCTGCTTATCTGGAAATGTCCTAATTTTACTATCATATTTGAGAGACCATTTTGCTGGGTATATAATTCTTGGCTGGAAATTTTTCCTTCAGCGTTTTACATATACCATCCCATTTTGCCTTCTCGCCTGCATGGTTTCTGCCGAGAAATCTGAGCTTAGCCTTATTGGTTGCCCTTTGTAGGCCACTTTTCATTTTTCCCATGCTGCTTTCAGGATTCTTTCTTTGTCTTTGGTTTTGGTGAGTTTTATGATAATATGTCTTGGTGATTTTCTTTTGGGGTCTATGCTGTTTGGGATTCATTGGACTTCTTGAATGGATATATTCTCATCTTTCATATCAGGGAAATGCTCTTCCAACAAATCTTGAACAATTTTCTTAGTGGTTTTATTTGTCTCTTCCTGTTCTGGAATACCAATTACACATAAGTCATTCCTTTTGATCTTATCCCACATTAACTTTAGGCTTTCTTCATTTGGTTTTGATCTTTTTCCTGATTGATCCCTTTCCAAAGAAGTATTGAGGTATTTGTCTTTAATCTCACTAATTCTATCTTCCATTGATTCAATTCTATTCCTTTGCCAATTCAATGTGTTTTCTATTTCTGAAAACTTAGTATTAACCTTCTGGCTTTCTATCTGTAGATTTTGTATCATTTCTAATTTTTCATTTATTTTATTATTTTGTTCCTGTATTGTCTTCTGAAATTGTTCTAAGATTTTCTGTGTTCTCCTCAATTTTGTCAGTCTTTTCCTTGATCTGTCTCTCATTTCATTGAAGGGACCTAAATATAATTCTTTTGAATTCCTTTTCAGGGAGTACCAATGCCGCCTCTTCCTCAAGGGTGTGTTCTGGTTCTGTATCTTGGTCCCTTGTTTTTACTGCTTTATCTTGTTTCTTTGTGTGGACTGGGATGGTCTGTTGTCTCTGAGACATTGTTACGTTTTTATGTTTATATTTAATTGGTGATTGTATATTGGAGCAATTCACCCAAACTTTTCATTTTCTTTGTTTTGTTTGTATGTTATTTGAGTAAGCAGGGTACTGTGCTCCTCTATTCACTAGTTGGCAGCACTTTTATGCACTCACCACCTGTCTCCTTTTCCAGTTGTCAGCCTCCTGTATATCCATGCTGTCCTTGGCAAGCAGAGCCTATTCTTAGGTCCCTGGAATTTGAATGAGAGTACTGTTGCTTTAAATATCCAAAACGGCCACCACTTGTAAACATTCAAAATGGCTATGTCCTACAGATAGCCAGAAGTCCACAGCTCAATTTATCTCCTTCTTTGCTGTTTCCTTTTCAGTCATGAGCCACTAGCACTGTCATCCATGTAGCCCTTGGCAAGCAGGGCCAATTTTTACGTAAATTCTCAGGTCCTATCACCACTTGGAAATATTTAGGCTGTCTATGCTGTCAGGAAAGAAAATACCAACTACCAGGAGTGGGGTTCGAACCCACGCGGACATATGTCCATTGGATCTTAAGTCCAACGCCTTAACCACTCAGCCATCCTGGTACTCTGGTAGCATAGTGGCTAAAGCACTTGACTGCTAACCAGAAGGCTGGCGGTACAAACCCACCAGCCACTCCTCAGAAGGAAGGTTGGGCAATCCTACTTCCTCAGTGATACTGCCTCAGAAACCCAAGGAGGGGTCGCTAAGAGTCGGGGCCGACTAGACGGCATATAACAACAACAACAACAACAAATGCTGTCAGGACAGCTGACAATCCGCAGCTCCATTTGTCTCCTTATTCACTCTTTTCATTCAGGTTCTCCTATTAGTTGATGTGTAGTCCACTTCTGTATCCTTCCTTTCAAAGCTCAGGGATCTTGGATTATCTTCTGTATCTTTGTCAACTGGTTTCTCTTTTCTTTGTTGAATAGGGTCTGTGTAGCTTGTATGCCTATTCTGCCATCTTAAAAGAAGTCAAAATTGGATTCTTTTTAAAAGTCTAAAATTGGTTGTAACTAAAAGACTTTCAAAGATAGAGATAAAAAGATGGGTAGTAGAAGGAAGGAAATAATCAAGATTCGAGCAGAAATCAATGAAACAGAACATAGAAGGGCTATAGAAAAAATCAACAAGACCAGAAGTTGGTTTTT
>NW_006921693.1:9669554-9678671 GCF_000298275.1 Orycteropus afer afer | reverse complement strand
ATGACATGAGACAAAGTATATGTGAACTGCTGTATGAAAAGTGAATTTACTCTGTAAATCTTCACCCAAATCCTAAAAAAAAAAAAGATGGGTAGTAACAACATTTATCATGGAGATTTTCCATCAAGATGCAAACTCCTCCACCAAACTTACTCACTTTCTCATTTAACCCTCACAATAATTCTTGGAAGTGAATCAATGTGTCTACATCATAGATGAGAAGATGGTGCCTCAGATGGGCCATCTTGTCCAATCTCTTCTAGTCAGTAAGAGGCAAAGAGGGGATTGGAACCTAAGCCCATCTGACTTGAAAGCCTGTGCTATTAATCATTATGCTCTAATAAGATGTTTGTATAGAATGCTATAGAGCTTACCAAGAGTAGAAAAGGTTTTATTATTATTATTATTATTATTAATGTTGGTTACTATTTAATATCTTTTGAACATCTTACTGTGTGTTTAGAAAGGGTTCCACATTATAAGTTGACTTTTCTCAAGGCAAAAGCCAGAATTTAAGTTCCTAGCCTTCCATGTTGCTAGAGTACAGAGCCACTCACTCAAAACTGCTATTCTGAAAGAGACAGCATCAGGAAATAGGTGTGAATGGAATCCATCTTTTGGTAAGTATGGCAGTGGAGACATCAGACTTTAGCAGCAGCAATAGTTCCAAGTGCTGTTGGTGGAAGCTGAGGCACTTGTGTGAGCTGTGTTGTCAGATGGTGGCAATAGTGGTATCATCCCTAGAGCAGCCCTCACAATGTGGCTGAGCACTGACTTGGGCACTGATATTAGATGTGAGCATCCTAGTATCCTTTAACATGTTTGTCAGAGTGGATTCTACTGACTGAAACTAAAGTGTCCCATCTAAGAATGTAGATTTGGGAATCTGGTTGCCATAATGGGAGCTAATGAGGTCATCTCAGGAATGTATCAAGTATGAATAGTTAATGGATGAAAAGAAAGAAAAGCTTCAACATGGAAACTCCCATTTCAAAAGTTTCACAATCTCTGATTTCAAAAGCAGGTCATGCAAGATACACTATTCTGCTAAACTCTGAGGAAACCCAACAATATCTCTCACATTGGCTAGGTTTCAATAATACACATAAATTTACAAAATATGTGAAGAATTTCAGCACTTTGACCTTTCCTAGGGGAATGATATTGTTATCAAAGTTTCAGTAGGAGAGTCAGCTAATGCAAAACTAGAGAAAAGCACTTTGTTTTCCACTACACACTTCATCTAGCTATTGCAAAGCATTCTGTGGTTTGACCTTGCTTGACTGATTAAAAAATAAATAAGTCCATGCGGGATCTAAATACACAAGGTGTTATGCAGGTTAGACAAACGTACCTCTGCCCCTCGAATTTTAGGGTATTTTTTTTAATAGTGATGGAATAAACAATGCACCCCATAGACCAAATCCAGAACATCTGGAGTCAGAATACTGATGCTTCTTTTATTAGATGATCTTGGGCTAAAACTACAAGATTTAGCATAAAAAGATATACGATGTCCAGTTAAATTTGAATTTCAGGGAGGAAGTGGGAAGAGTGTAGTTACACTGAGGGAATTGGAAACCAATGTCATGAAAAAAATTACGTATAAATTTTTAAATGGAAAACTGACTGGTTCTATAAACGTTCACTTAAACTACAATAAAAAGCAAGAGAAAAAAGAATTGCAAATAAACAATGAATACTTTTTTAGTATAAGTATGTTCCATGTGATATCTGGCACATGGAGATATTGCATAGAACATACTTATACTTTGGGGAAAAAAAAAGGCAAAAGGTCATTAAAAAGACAGGAAAGAAAGAAAAAACCAAAATAGATGTCTGAAGAGACTCTGAAACTTGCTCTGGAACAAAGAGTAACTAAAGTGAAAGGAAGAAATGCTAAAGTAAAAGAGATGAATAGAAGATTTTAAAGGGTGGCTTGAGAAGACAAAGTAAAGTACTATAATGAAATGTGCAAAGACCTGGAGTTGGAAAATCAAAGTGGAAAAAGATGCTTGGCATTTCTCAAGCTAAAAGAACTGAAGAAAAAATTCAAGCCTTGAGATGCAATATTAAAGGATTCTGTGGGCAAAATATTCAACAATCCAGGAAGCACCAAAAAAAAAAAAAAAAAAGATGGAAGGAATACACAGAGTCACTGTACCAAAAAGAACTGGTCAACGTTTAACTATTTCAGGAGGTAGCATATAATCAAGAACCAATGGCACTGACAGAAACAGTCCAAGCTGCTTTGAAGGAATTGGCAAAAACAAAACTCTAGCAACTGATGGAATACCCATTGAGATATTTCAACAAATGGATGCAGTGCTGGAGGCACTCACAGGTTTATGCCAAGAAATATGGAAGACAGCTACTTGGCCAACTGATGGGTGAGATCCATATTTGTGTTCATTACAAAGAAAGGTGATCCAATGGAATGCAGAAATTATCAAACAGTATCATTAATATCACACACAAGTAAAATTTGTTGAAAATAATTTAAAAATGGTTGCAGCAGTATACTGATAGGCAGCTACCAGAAATTCAAGCTGCTTTCAGAAGAAGGTATGGAACAAAGGATATCATTGTTGATGTTGGATGTATCTTCGCTGAAAGCAAAGAATTCCAGAAAGATGTTTACCTGTGTTTTATTAACTATGCAAAGGTATTCAACTGTGTGGATCAGAACAAATTATGGGTAGCATTGCAAAGAATGGGAATTCCAGAACACTTCACTGTTTTCATAAAGAACCTATACATTGACCAAAAGGCTGTTATTCAAACAGAACAAGCAAATACTGGATGGTTTAAAATTACAAAAGGTGTGTGTCAGGGTTGTATCTTTTAACCATAATTATTCAATCTGTATGCTGACCAAATAATCTGAGAAGCTGGATTATATGATGAAGTAAGGAGCATCAGGATGGGAGGAAAACTCATTAACAGCATATAATATGCAGATGACACAACCTTGCTTGCTGAAAGCAAAGAAGACTTGAAGTACTTACTGATGTAGATCAAAGACTACAGTCTTTAGTATGGATTATACCTCAACATGAAGAAAACAAAAATCCTTACAACTGGAGCAATAATCAACATCATGATAAATGGAGAAAAGAGTGAAGTTGTCAAGGATTTCATTTCACTTAGATCCACAATCAACACCCATGAAAGCAGCAGTAAGGAGATCAAATGATATATTGCACTGGGTAAATCAGCTGCAAAAGACTTCTTTAAAATGTTAAAGAGCAAAGATGTTACTTTGAAGACTAGAGTGTGCCTGACCCAAGTCATGGTATTTTCAATAGCATCAAAAGCATGTGAAAGTTGGATCATGAATAAGAAAGACTGGAGAAGAATTGATGCATTTGAATTGTGGTGTTCCTGAAGAATACTGAAAATACCATGGACTGCCAGGAAAATGAACAAATCTGTCTTGGAAGAGGTACAGCCAGAATGCTTCTCAGAAGTAAGAATGGCCAGACTTCATCACGTACTTTGGTCGTGTTGTCAGAAGGGACCAGTACCTGGAGAAAGATACTATGCTTGGTAAGTAGAGGGTCAGTAAAAAATGGGAAGACCCTCAACAAGATAGACTGACACAGTGGCTACAATGATAGGCTCAAGCATAGCAACAATTGCAAGGGTACTGCAGGACCAAGCAGTGTTTCATTCTGTTGTGCATAGAGTCACTAGGAGTTGAAATGGACTCGACAACGCCTAACAACAATAACAACATGCAATATCTAGCAGTGGAGATGGTGTGACCTGCATGGATTAGAAATATGTATAGAAGATAAAATTGACTCACGGTATCAGCTATGAAGGCTGCGAAAGAGAGAAAAATCAACAATGTTGACTAGGTTTCTGGCTTACATGAATGAATGGCAGCAACATTCAGTAATATAGAAAACTGAAAATGGTCCAGATCTGGGGAGACACATTATGAGGCTGGTTGGATGTCTCCATTTTCATCTAGATGTCTTGTTATAGTCTCAAAGGTGTAGTATAGACATGTACCTGTTACCTCCCAAGAGTCTGCTTCTATTTTTTAAAAAAGCACTTTTAATGACACCAATCAACCAAAAAACTAAACTCACGCTGTTGAGTTGGACCTGACTCATAGTGACCTCTCCTTGGGTTTCCGAGGCGGTATCACTATAGTAGTAGATTGCCCAACCTTCCTTCCAAGGAGTGGCTGGTGGGTTTGAACTGCCAACCTTCTGGTTAGCAGTCAAATGCCTTAGGCACTACACCAATCCAGGTTGTATGACCTGATCACCCTTGTTAACACTACCCAATCAGTCTCCATGTTTTTACATTGTTATCTTGATGGTTTCTCCAGTTCAGAAGAGGCAGGCTCTGTTACCAAATTTTCTCAGTGGAGCTGAGAAATAAGTTCTATTTTCTAAGCTGATTTTGATCAAACAGCAGCGGTTACCTAAAATGATGTCTTGAAAAGATTCTTAGGTCTCACCCAGGCTCAACAAGAAAAAGTGCCATAATCATTTGTTGATGTCTGCCATGGGTGTGGGCATGGGAACGAGCAGTGCCTATGCTGCCTAGCTGACATTTTTGTGGCTGTTATTGTCAGCTGCCATTGAGTCCACTCTTCCTCATAGCTGCTCCATGTGCAACAGAATGAAATGTCCCCTTGTCCTGTGCCGTCTTCCTAAGTGCTGGTATGGTTGAGTCCATTGTGGCCACTGTGTATTTTGAGTGCCTTTCAACACATCTAGAGGGGTCATCTTCCAACACTCTATTGAACAATATTCTGTTGTGATCCATAGGGTTTTCCCTGGCTTATTTATAGACATAGATCACCAGGCCTCTGTTCCTTAGTCTTCCTTTCTTTTAGTCTGGGAGCACTACTGACACCTGTCCACCATGGGTGACCCTGCTGATACATGAAATACCAGTGCCATAGCTTCCAGCATCATAACAATATGCAAGCTACCATAGCACAACAAACTGACAGATTGGTGGTGGATTCTGACACATAGCTCTCCAGAAATAGGCCACCTCTGCTTCTCCTGATTGTCCCCAATTTAATATATGTGTTTTTCTTGGGTAACAGGATCAACTTATAACCTTGTGAGCTTTTCCTAGATTAGATGTCAAAGCAGGCTGCCTTGTGAATGTGCAAAGCAGGGTACAAAGCTGACAGAGAATTAAAGCAACTACCAATATTAATTCTAAGTGCTACTATATGAAAGATGGCAACAGTGGTGGATGCATCTAACTCATATATGTCAGAGTTTCATGTAAAATAACAAAACTGTGAGAAAAATGCTTTATCATTCATTAATGTGTAGAGCATATCTTGAATGCCTAGTCTGTACCAGGCACTACATCAGGCAGGTGGGGAGAAGGAGGACCCAACACTGAAACAATGCCTGAATCACTCAGATTAGAGTCTAGCAATTTTGGACAACTACACACATTTTCAAATAGTTTAAGAGAAAAATGTGGTTTCTGTTATAGGAGCAGAAGAGCCTTTATTAAATTCTCAATAAGTCACTTAAGCAATGATTCCCTTGTGAAGTTGGTAGTTGTCACACTGCCTCTTAGTAACAGCACTTCTCCATCTTCAAAGTACTGCTTACTCATTCATTTTATTTTGTATTAGGTCTTACTTTGCAGAAAAGGAAGAGTAGAAAAAGGAAGAGGATGAGGGTCAAAGCATAGCATCTCTAGGGCCTGTATATGAATAAAGATGTTTTACCTGTTGAAGTTGTTGCTGGGTGCTATCAACTCGGTTCTGACTCATAACAAGCCCACCTGACAGAGTAGAATTAACCCATAGGGTTTCCTAGGCTGTAATCTTTATGGGGGGAGCTCTGGTACCATAGTGCCTAAGGCACTTGACTGCTAACCAGAAGGCTGGCAGTTCAAACCCATCAGCCACTCCTCGGAAGGAAGATGGGGCAATCTACTTCCATAGTGATACTGCCTTGGAAACCCAAGGAAGGGTCGCTATGAGTCGGGTCTGACTCCACGACACATAACAACAACACAACAACAGTCTTTATGGGAGCAGATCACTGTGTCTTTCTTCCTCAGAGCCACTGGGTGGGTTCCAATTCCCAACCTTTCCATTAGCAGCCACGTGTTTAACTGTTGCACCACCAGGGCTGCTGATGGGAGGGCAACTGATGGTAAGTAACCATCTAGGGCATCTCTGCAGTTATCCAGGTAGCAGCAGTAGAAATGCAAAGATACTAAAGGTAGCAGCAGTAGAAATACCATAAATACTAAAGGTTGAAGGCAGGATATCAATTCTTGGTATCCATGAGCGCTTCAGCAAGGAGAACTGGAGCTGCTATGAGCAGCTTCAAGTCAGAATTGACTCATCGCCACATAACACCATCTAGCAGAAAAGAAGGTCCAAAGAGAACAAGGCAGATTCATAAGCTAGATGGGGCAGGAAGGATTTGAAGAGGAAGAAGGTAACCAGGGAATCTGGGTTCCGAGAATGGAAAAGACCACAGGCAATTTTCATCTGCATGGGTAAACAAGATACAGAGAAAAAGCAGAAACCACAATTATACTAGTTAAATGCATGAATGAATGAATGATCAAAGGCAAATAGCAATGTTGTTGTTGCTGTCAGGGGCTGATGAGACATGGACTCAGACAACCCCATGTCCAATGGCAACACTGCTGGGATCCACAGAGCTTTCACTGGCTCATTTTCAAAAGTAATTTGGCAGGACTTTCTTCCTAGTCTTAGTCTGACGGCACTGCTGAAACCTTTTCAGCATCATAGCAGCCAACACACAAGCCCACTGACAGAAGGTGGTGGCTGTGCTTGGGATGCATTGGCTGGGAATTGAATCCAGGTCCCCCACACCGAAGGCAAGACTTTAGAGGTCATTTAATGCAAGTACTCGTTTTACAGGTGAAATCTAACTTCTGGAAAGGAGAAGTGATTTATCCAAGGTCACACTTGCAGACAGTAGTGTTATTTTGCCTGAATGCAGATTTCCTGCCAATAGGAAATCAAATTTGAAATTTTCAAATTTCAGAGAAGGGAAAAGAGTGGAGAACTCAAAGTTGCTGAAGGTAAATTTAACTTCACATTTTTTCCAGAGCACGGGTCCTGAATTTGGGGCTAGTAGCTCTTTCTGTATTTGAAACACTCACTGTGGTACTTTGAAGATATTTCACTATCAAAGTATTTATGGAAATAGCAGTTTCATAATTATTTTCTCTTTGGAAGCCTCTGCTCAGAGACACTTTCACCTTTTTTGTAGATAGCAATAATTATTTTCATTACCTGAAAGACTTAAACAAGCACAAACAAACAAATCAGCTACCTGCAAAATTTGCTTTTTTTTTTTTTTTAATAAAATCTATATCTGAGCTATCTGACAAGTTTCAAATTGTCACGCAATTCTGTGCTGGTTGCAGGAGAGGGCAAAAATCAGAAGAATGCAAATGTTCATCCGAGTTTTAAAAGGTCACGCTACATGAAACTCAATTTTCCTCATTCTTACAGTAAATGCCAAGGTGCCCAGCAAGTTCGGAAGACAGTTTCTCTGCGAAACAGTAAAGCCATAGGTTGTTTTTTGTTTTGTTTTGACCTCATTAGAATTTTTAAAGAAAATATGTGTTAAAATAGTAGAATAGGAAAATTGTTACAAATGAACTCAAAGCCCTCTGCTTCTTCACATGGAGGAATGTGGGGTAGGGGCGGGGGCAAGCTGCAGGGAGAGGGAAAGGGGAATGCTGGGATTTCTGCGGTTGCTGCCAGGGGGTTCTTCTGAGCTCTGCGGTCACAGCATTCCAAACATTTGTTCCCTCCAGATGTGTGAGTCAGTTGATTAAACTTTATATACAGCATCATGCCCTTGGCAATCTGCGTGAGGGCTGCTTATCAATTAGCACAAACTGCTTTCACCAAGACTGAAACACACCTTCTCAAAAAAGAAATGGCAAGAAGCCAGAATCTGGGGTGGAGCCAGTCAAAGTAAGTTGAATCCCATTTGAATCATTCATTCAAAAATATCTGTTGAATGCCTGCTCTGTGCCAGGCAGTCTGCTAGGTGCTAGGAAAAGGAACTTACTGTTTGGGGATGCAGAGGCGCGACACACAGAACAAAGAACTCAGGGAAGAGGCCACGTAGTGTACGGTTGCCATTGTTTGCTGCTGTGGAGTTGACCCCTGACTCATGTCGACCCCACGCAAAACAGAATAAACGGCTGCCTGGTCCTGCGTCATTCCTACGATTGCCGATTCACAGCACCACGATTGTGATTCACGGGGGTTCACTCACTGAGTTTTCAGAAGTAGATCACCAGGCCTTTCCTCCCAGTCAGTCTTAGTCTGCAAGCTTCTCTGAACCCTGTTCAGCATCACAGCAACACACAAGCCTCCACTGAGGGATGGGTGGGGGCTGCGCTTGGGGCGGACTGGCCAGGAAACAAACCCAGATCTCCCGCATGGAAGGTGAGCATTCCATCACTGAACCACCAATGCGTCATAGCACACGATTAGCATACGGTTTATGGAGCTAGCGTGATTTGGTTGATAGGCTGGCTATAAGCTGAGCATCCTTGAGCAAATAACCTAACCTCTCTGCATCTCAGTTTCCTCATCTGCAAACAGATGTGCACTGAGTTATAACAAGTACAATGGCTGCAAAAGCAATGACCCCAAAGCTCAGCTTGGAAGGATGAGGAGAAGTTGGCTAAACCACAAAGGAGAAGTAGAGACCTGGGGGCACTCCAGGCAGAGAGAAGCCTGAGCAACACGGAAGTGAAAGATAACACTGCACATCACAGAAGCTGCGAGTAGTCCCCTAATGGCTGAGATGAAGCGTTGGGGACAGCTGGGTAATGAGGTGGCAAGACAAAAGGGAGAGTCTGAAGGGGACTCACCAACAGAATTTAAGCAGAGTGACATGATCAAGCCTGTAATTTAGGCAGGGAAGATGGACTGGAGGGGAGAGAAACTGATGGTAAGGAGGTTAGCTCAGGCCTGTCTGCAGCTGTCCAGGGAACAGCAACAGGAATGCAAAGGAGAGAACACTCTGGATACTAATGGTTATGTGCTAACACAGTGAGGGGAGCTCTGGTAGAATAGTGGCTAAGACACTTGCCTGCTAACCAGAC
>NW_006921693.1:9658003-9668554 GCF_000298275.1 Orycteropus afer afer | reverse complement strand
AATGTCATGAGACAAAGTATATGTGAACTGCTGTATGGAAAGTGAATTTGCTCTGTAAATTTTCACCCAAATCACAATTAAAAAAAAAAAAAGAAGAGGATTTTGACAGGTAGAGAATGGCGGGAGGACCTTTAAGTCTACAGGGACACCAGGAACAGAGGCATTAAAGCACAGAGTGTTCAGGAAGTAGTAAATAGTCTGATTTATCTAAAAAGCTATTTCTATGCTTCACTTTTAATTTTTTAAGCAGATCTGTTAAGGTATAATTGACACATGACATAGTTTAAGTGTATATTAAGTTTAGACATATATTAACAATTAAGATAATGAACATATGTATCACCCCCCAACATGTCCTGGGACCATTTATAACCATGTCCCATAAATTGCCTCTCCCATCCACAGGCAATAACTAGTCTGTTTTCTGACACTATAGGTAAGTTTGCACTTTCTAGAATTTTAATAAATGAAATCATGTAGCAAGTATTCCTCCTCTCTGCTTTCTTTCATAGAATGACTTTGAGTTTCATCCATATCATGTAACAGTAGTTCATTCCTTTCATTGCTGAGTAGAAATCCCTTGCATGGATACCTTGTTGTTGTTGTTGTTATGTGCCATCGAGTCAGGCCGGACTCATAGCAACCCCTCTTTGGGTTGCCAAGGCAGTATCACTACGGAAGTAGATTGCCCAACCTTCCTTCCGAGGAGTGGCTGGTGGGTTTGAACCTCCAGCCTTCTAGTTAGCAGTCAAGTGCCTTAGGCACTACGCTACCAGAGCTCCCTATGGATACCCTACTCTTCATTTATTCATTTACTTTTTGATGAATATTTGTGTTGTATATCTAGTTTTTAGCTAATACAAATAAACTTGCTATGAAAATTGTTTTCTGTATAGACACAAGCTTTCATTTCTTTTGGGTAAATAATAGGAGTGAAATTACTAGTTCATTTGGTAAAATTGTGCTTAACATTTTAAGAAATTGCCAAACTGCTTATCAAAGTGATCGTACCATTTTTCATCCCCATGAACAGTATATGATGGTTCCATATCTTCCATATTCTTGCCAATATCTGCTATCTCATTGACTAGGTTCTATTACTAGGTCTTCAGGCTCACTGACCTTTTCATTTGTAATGAATTACCTCTATCAGTCTCATCCAGTGTTTTTCATTTCATATAGTTTTATAGTTTTCATCTCTAGATGTTTGATTTGGATCTTTTATGTGTGTGTGTGTGTGTGTGTATACACACACACACATACATACGTACGTACATGCATGTATGTATTTGGGCAATCTACTTCTGTAGTGATACCATACCAACTTGGAAACACAAAGAGGGGTCACTGTGAGTTGGATCCAACTCGATCGCACTGAGTTTGGGTTTTTTTTTTTTGGATACACACACACACACACACACACACATATATGTATATAGCCATATATTTACCTACTTTTTTGAACATATGGAATACATTTATAATAACTGTTTTAACTTCCATGTTTAATAATTCTACATTTGTCAGTTTTGAGTCAGTTTCATTTGTTTGATTTTACTCTTCATCAAGTCAAATTTTCCTGCTTCTTTGCACGCTTGATAATTTTTTATTACATTCCAGACATTATGAGTTTTCACTTGTTGGGTGTGGATATTTTTATTTTCCTAAAAATATTCTTCAGCTTCTTTGTTTTTTAGACACAGTTTAGTTACTTGGAAACAGTTTCCTATTTTCAAGTCTTACTTTTGAGATTTGTTAAACAGGCCGAGAGCAGTGTTCCATCTATGGCTAAATCTGCCCTAATGCTAAGGCAAAGTCCTTTTCTTGGTGCACACTACTCAATGTCCTATGTATCATGAGGTTTTCCAGTCTGAGGGTAGAACAGGCATTATCTCTGAACTTTACGTGAGCACTGAACACTATTGTTGCTAATCCTTTAGGGGTAGACTTTCCCTCAGCCTTGGGCCGTTTCCTCACAGACCTGTGACAACAGCACTCAGCTGAACTCAGTGGGGACCCTCCTCAAATCTTCAGAGTCCTCCCTCTCTGCAGCTCTGTCTCCTTTGGTACCTGCCTTGTGAACACCAGCTGCTTTAATCTCCCAGGCTTTCAGCTCTGTCTCAACTCAGGGAATGTGTTGGGCTCTGCAAGGGTTCCCGTTCCCTGTGCCATGGCCTAAAAACTTTCTCTAGGAAGTAGGCTAGGATAATCTTGGGGCTTACCTCATTACTCTCCTATTCTGACTCTATCCAGTTCAGTTCAAAGGCATTTATGGAGCAGCTACTATATGCAGGCACCATGTCTAGAAAGAGGAACAGTCTCAGAGGGTCTCTGCCTTCCTGGCATCAGTTTTCAGATATAGCGAAATGACTTTGGAAAGAACAGACTATGGGCTTGTATATTATCCAGGCCTTTAATAATCTCCCCTTTCTTCCAGTGCCTGCCAGTACTCTCACTAATTTTGCATCAAGGACAGCTGGAGGAAATAAGAAACTCAAACCATACGATTTTACTAATTGTAAGCAGCTTCAGGAAGAGGCTGAGGGGCAGAGTTGAAACTCTAGAGGGAAATACTTTATGCTGATTAGCTGTTCTGTTTCATGCTATTACTCAACTCCCATAGCCATAAGAGAAGGCTGGCTGTACTTCACAAAGAGAAAATTAAGATTCAAATGGCTCCACCCTGGAACCTAAGGGATTGGAGCAGTGTGGAGTGAGGGTGCAAAGTTGATGACATCAAGGGGTTGGGTTACACATAACCATCTGCACATTGCTTCCAACCTTGAGGTGAGCATTTCATAAAAAATTTGTTTAAGGCAGTATGTTGACCTTTAGAGAGCTAGAGGACTCACATCCCCCCCAGGTATGAGCCAGGGTCGGTATTATTCTAAAACAGAAACCAGTTATCCCACCTACACCAAAGGAACTCTTTCTGATCATTGGTTATTAAAGCTGAATTTCCAGGGCACTGAATTAATTTAAGGATATCTAAGGGCGTAGTGGTTAAAGTGCTTGGCTGCTTACCAAAATACCAGCAGTTAGAACCCACCAGCTGCTCCAAGGGAGAAAGATGTGGCAGTGTGCTTCTGAAAAGATTTACAGCCTTGGAAACCCTATGGGGCAGTTTTACTCTGTCCTACAGGGTCGCTATGGGTTGGTAAAGACTCGACAGCACTGGGGTTAGTTTTTTGTTTTTTTTTGGTTTTGAGTGAATTTAATTAATTTCACCACCACCATCTCCTCTTTAATAAGTTCTTCACACACGTGGATTCACTAGGAAGCTGACTTTCATCTCAAAAAACAAAAAAGGGACATTAAACTGAAGGATGAGGGATTACTTTGGTGAAAGCCCACAGATCTAGTAAAAATGAAAATGTCTCTCAAACGGTAATGAGATAAACCATCTGATCAAAATGCATGTTCTGATTTAACAGTCCTGAGGTGTGGTTGGTGGTGCTGTGCCCAAGGCATTTGACGGCCAAGCAGAAGTCTGGCAGTTCAAATCCACCAGCCACTCCTTGAAGGAAGATTGGGTAATCTATTTCTGTAGAGATACCGCCTCAGAAACCCAAGGAGGAGTCACTATGAGTAGGGACTGACTCGGCAGTGAGTTTGGTTTGTCTTTGTGAGGTATGGTTTACGAGCCTCTATTTCTTGCACACCCTTAGGTGATATCTACGCTACTGCTGTTCCTGTACCACACAGAGTAGAAAGGGACTTCAAAACCGAAACCAAACTCATGCCATCAAGTGGATTCTGACTCACACGGACTCCCCTCACACATACTTCCAAGGCTATAAATCTTTACAGAAGCAGACTGCCTCATCTTTCTTCTGTGGAGTTGCTGGTGGGTTCAAACCACCGACCTTTAGGTTACTAGCCAAAGTCCTTAACCACTACAACACCAGAGCTCCTTAGGAAGGGGGTAGCCCACATTAAAACATAATTCCTGTCCTGTCTGATGCTGTATTACTGTTGCAATCTAGGAACTCTTATCTATTGGGCCTCAGTTTACTCTAGTATAAAACATTCTCTAAGGTTGCTTCCAGCTCTTAAAAAGTGTATCATGTTTTAGAAAGTACAGGTCTAGCTTCCTTGTACTAACAAATTCATCCATTTTATTAGCAAGCATTTATTTACTGAGCACCTACCATGTGTCAGGCACTATATAAGGTACTGGATATGTAAGTATGAACTAAACCAAACTCTATATTAGGAAATCAATTCAGGGAGGAAGAGAACGTGACACCATGCTTGTCAAGAAGCTGCAAAAGCAGTGATTGGCATGAGAACACAGAGGCCTGAGAATGTTACTCCACTTTTGGATCACAGTAAAGAGCTCTGGTGGCATAATGGTTAAAGCTTTGGCTAAACCACTAACCAAAAGGTCGGCATTTCAAACCCACCAGTCACTCCATGGGAGAAAGAAGGCAGTTTGCTTCCTTAAAGATTTACGGCCTTGGAAACCCTATGGGGGCAGATCTACTGTACCCTAAAGACTCACTGTGAATTAGAAGTGACTTGATGGCAGTGGGTTTTAGTTTTCTGGATGGCAGGAGGAAAGGATCTTGTCTCTATAGTTGTTCACAGACTTAAGCATTCATCAGAATCACCTGGAGGTCTTGTTAAGCTACATTGCTACACCCACCCCTAGACTTTCTGATTTGGAAAGTATGGAGTGGGGAATGATAATCTCCATTTCTAACAAACTTCCAGGTGATGCTGATGCTCATCCAGGAACCACACTTTGAGAACCACTATTCTATTATAGGAGCTCTGGTAGCATAGTGCCTAAGGCACATGACTACTACCCATAAGGCTGGTGGTTCAAGCCCACCAGCTACTCTTTGGAAGAAAGGTTGGGTGATCTACTTCTGTAGTGATACCATCTTGGAAACCCAAGGAGAGGCTGCCAAGAGGTGACGGCAGTAAGTTTTGTTTTTTGTATTCCATTATATGCCAGGCTAACCTTCAAGACACAACAATGAATGAAATGTGGGGCTGTGATTTGGGCTGGATAACTACAAGGAAATAGTAAAGGAGATGGGCTTTTTACCCCACGCACTGTGGTTAATAAGTATGGAAGGGGCTTGAAGAAGGAGTGTAACATGATGTTTCTATGACACTTCAGGAAGGACTGGGCTCAAACCCAGTCTGATGTTTAGTGTCTTAGACTTAGCACAGCAAGTGTTCAGAAAATGACAGCTGAGGGTTTCTCAAAATCATCATTACAATGAGTCTGTCTTGAAGGGAGGGAGGCAAAGAAGACTTTCCATAGCAGATAACATCTTGTGCCCACTGAAGGGTGACTGGAGTTTGTGAGGTAGATTTGTTAGAGGTGACTGGGTGGTGAGACAAATGGATGGTTCCACTGAGAGGTCAAATAATACATTGTTCTATTCACTAAGTATTTTCTGCTAAGTGTGCAAATATCACTTATTGAAAATTAAATATGTTAAAGTGATGTCTTAGAGCAACACTGAGGTTATTTGGGACCAGAGCCATCCATCAGGGATGGGTTGGTTTCTTGCACAAACATTTAACATTTTCATTCAAAAGAGTAACTTCCAGAGTCAGTCTAGGGGGTGAGAGTGAGCTAAGCTGTCCATCGGAGAGTCTTATAAAATGAGAACAACTACAACCCAAAACCCACTGTCATTGAGTCAATTCTGACTCATAGCAACCCCCACTGGATTTCCAAGCTGGTCAATCTTTACAGAAGTAGACTGCCTCATCTTCTTCTGCACAGCAGCTGGTGGGTTTGAACCACAAACCTTTTGGTTAGCAGTCAGATGCCTTAGGCACTGTGCCACCAAAAAACTAAAACCAAACCCATTGCCATCAAGTCAATCCCAACTCATAAGGACCCCCATTGGGCTCCTGAGGCAATAAATCTTTACAGAAGTAGCTCCATCTTCTTTCTGCAGAGTGAGTGGCTGGTGGGTTTGAACCACCAACCTTCTGATTAGCAGTCAAATGCTTTAGACACTGTGCCACCAGAGCTCCTAAAAAGAGAACAGAAGCTATATATGATGACCCAGAGCCCCTAAGTCTTATATCAAAGACCAGAATCTTCTACTCTTTTGTACAGCAATAAGGAACCCATATTATCCTATTTTAGGTCCAAGAATATACTCTAAAGAGATAAAGAGTTGCTTCTAGTAACACAGAGACTAAAGTATCAGAGCCAGAGACCAAAAGTTCATTCTATTCAACATACTATTTATTGGGAACTAATATGCTAGGTGCTAGAGATATAGAAAGGAGCCCTGGCGGCACAGTACTTAAGTGTTCAGCTGCTAACTGTAAGGTCAGCGGTTTGAGCCTACAAGCCACTCCCCAAAAGAAAGATGAGGCAGTCTGCTTCCATAAAGATTTACAGTCTTGGAAATCCAAAGAGGGTTCTATTCTGCCCTACAGGGTTGTTATGAGTTGGAATTGGCTAGATGACAATGGGTTAGAGATACAGGGATGAATCAGATGCCTTCCTGGGCCCCCACAAATCCATTCCTTGTGCTTTCCCTGGCTTTGCTCTGTGTGACAGAGGGATGGCTCCTTCAGGATTCTGGGCCATATAGATTTGCCAATAGAAGGCACTGGCAGATAATGGAAGGCAGAAGGAAGGGAAAAACCAGGGCCCTTCCAATATGTCCAAAGGAGCTCCAGTGGGGTAGTGGTTAAGGCATTTGGCTGCTAACCAAAAGGTCCATGCTTTGAACCCACCAGCTGCTCCCTGGAAGAAAGATGAGGCAGTCTGCTTTTGTAAAGATTTACAGCCTTGGAAACCCAATAAGGGTCACTATGAGTCAGATGGTATTGAGTTTGGTTTTGGTTTTTGAGTCCAACCTGCCCACCTATAGTGGCCTCTGTAGCAACAGCTGCATTTTCTCCATGTTGGACAGGCCACTTTGGTTCCAGCTTTTGCAGAATGGCCCTGCACTCTGGATGCTGGTAACAGGTCTCCCCACTTTGTGCCTCTATCCTAGAAGACAAGGGGCTTCCTGCTATTCCCAACCTCTTGGTGGCCTCATCATCTCCTACTGATTTCTCAGCTCCCTTTACCAGCGTAACCAATTCTTTCAATCAGTCTCTTGTGTTTCCTGGTTGGGCCCTAACCAAAACACTTCCCCAGGGTGTCCTTTGATTTTCCATGGTTTTAAGTCATGCTCTCTGCTTAGGCTCTGCAGGGCAGCGCAGAGACAGCCAGGCAACCTGAAGCAGCACAAACCATGAACTTCCCCAAAGTGCCTGAACCCAGACTCCCCTAACTCCATCATGACTGGTTGGCTTCTCAGGCCCGAGGCTCCGGCCAGCCAGTTCCAGGGCTCCAGATGGTTTCACTGTCCCCCTCAAAGCCCAACCCCATGCTAAACCCTTCTTCTCATCAACCCCTCTGGCTGTAGTTCACAGCTATTCCAGACAGGCAAACCTAAAGAGCTGTAATTGCAATTAGAACATTGGCCACAAGGAGGCAGGGAGGCTCCTTGGGACTCTTCACAGTCTTAAAGCTAAATGAGAGCTTACAATGGGAGCTCTGGTGGCCTAGTGCCTATGGCATTTGACTGCTAACCAGAATGCTGGCAGTTCAAACCCACCAGCAACTTCTCAGAAGGAAGACTGGGCAATCGACTTCTGCAGAGTTACTCCTCAACTATGAGTTGGGATCTACTCGACAGCAGTGAGTTTTTGAGTTAACGCTTACAAAGAGATCAACAGAGATCATACTTCTGGTTCACTTGTGGGGTGGGGGGGGCAACTAATATGCTGCACTTGTGGTAATAATACCTGCATATGTGTAGGTGGAGGGTATTTTTCCTTTCATAAATGGTGCCTCATGGTTAATGCAACTTAACATACTGACTGAGGAGATCATTATAAAGGATTTTTTCTATCTGGTGACCTAGAGTATTCTGGAGAATTTCTAAGGCACCACAAAGATCTTGGCTGAAGAAATTTTAAACATCTGCTTGGCCTCACCAATGGTAGCATGCAGACTACAGGAACGCTGATTGGGGAAACTGAGAGGCTCATCTTTCTCTCTCCTAGGGCTCCTTGTGTTCTCTTTCCCTTATCGTCAGTCCAGATACCACGCACGTGTTCATCCAACAAATACTAATTCAAGCCTTTTCGGAACCATCAGTGGGTGGGTGCTGAGGGTAGAATGGTGAGCAAAAACCAAACCAGTAAAATCTTCTATATTCATGGAGTTGGTGTGAGAGAGAGAGAGATGTTAATCAAACCAACACTCAAACAAATATAAAAACACTAGGTAACAGCTGCAAAGAGGCGATACGTGGAGACTCAAATGGGGGAAGCTCACCCCACACAATTGTTGAATAGTCTAAACCCCATGGGCTTTTTGTGGACCCCACTGGAAAGGGATGATGAGGTGTGAACATCTTTAATGAAATATTTATGTTCTTACATTCTTGTAGCTTCGTGAAGTATTTTAACACACATCATCGCACTGGATTTTCTCAAAATTAACAAGATTTGAAAAAGAAGCTTGGAATTATTGTAGTGTAAGCTAAATCAGATAAAAATATGAGAGAACAGGGTAAAGGTGAATGGGCAAATAAGACAGGAAATGCTCTCAAGTCTCTGTTAGTTACTTATAAAGAGTGTCAGTGGTCTTATCTTCAAAAACAGGTAATCATAAGATAGGAAGGCAGGAAAAGCCACAAACACGCAGATATTTTTGCACTTTAGCTGTGGCAGAATTTTCTCTGGTAGCATAGTGCCTAAAGTACTTGACTGCTAACCAGAAGGCTGGCAGTTCAAACCCATCAGCCACTCCTCGGAAGGAAGGTTGGGCAATCTACTTCTGTAGTAATACTACCTCGGAAACCCAAGGAGGGGTCGCTATGAGTCAGATCCGACTCGACTGCACATAACAACAACAACAACATAGTTGCACTTAGCCCTCCTGAGGCAAACAGAGGAAGGGTTCCTTTCCAACCAAGGTGTCCTCTACCTCCAGAAGTAAAGTGTTTCAGCCACAAATAGTAACAGTCTCTAAAAGCAACGGCTGTAATTGCAATAACAAAGGATGCTTTTTACAAGTGCTGAGTGTGAAAAAGCCTGATGGTCCTTCATCCAGTCAGTACCTTTGGGTCACGCTCATTTACATGGATGACTTTAAACTTAGCACTGGGTTTGTTCTCTATAGATTAGAAACTACAGAAAGCAGAGAAGAGAGAGAAGAGAAAAATTCACATACTAAAGACTCCTCTGAGGGAGCTCTGGTAGCATAGTGCCTAAGGCATTTGACTGCCAACCAGAAGGCTGGCGGTTCAAACCCACCAGCCACTCCTTGGAAGGAAGGTTAGGCAATCTACTTCGGTAGTGATACTGCCTCAGAAACCCAAGGAGGCGTCGCTATGAGTTGGGTCCCACTCAACGGCACATAACAATAACAACAAAGACACCTCTGAAGGAAGGTTGGGCAATCTCCTTCCATAGTGATACTGCCTCAGAAACCCAAGGAGGGCTTGTTATGAGTCGGGTCCAACTAGATGGCAAATAACAACAACAACAACAAAAGACTCCTAGCTTCCTAAAAATTACTGGTGCCCCTCACTGAATATTAATGAGCTTGAATAAGCCATTGGTACATGAATATGATGACTGTATTGATCAGAATAGGACAAGTTTGTGCTGTGGTATAACATTATTCTGAAATCTCTATCAACTAGCATAACTAAAGTTTATGAAAATAACACATGACATGTCCAAAAGAGGTCCAGGATGGGTGGGGCAGTTCTTTGTTCTTTAAGTCACTCAGGAAGACAGGCTAATGGAAGCTGCATCATTTTGTAGTTGCACCTCTAGGAACACATGTGCTCATTCCTGCCTCAGCCCAGAAGGGCACACATCACTTCCCTTCCTATTTTGGAAGAGGGCTTGGATACCCAGAGGAACAAAGGGGATATGTGGTGAGCATTACTGCCTCTGTCACAAAAAAACTACTTCCAGAGCAAAATTGATTCATTTGTCACAATTCCAAAATATCTATAAGATGTAGTTTGAATATTAGACAGGGAAGGGAGAGAACTAGCATTTCTTGACCTCTTGTAGCCAACCCTTTGTATGATGGACTCACAATTAGTTTACTCAATCTCAGTGTACCACAGAGGGGCCTGGGCAGTGCAAATAGTTTGCACTTGGCTGGTAACTGAAAGGTTGGTGGTTCAGACCCACCCAGCAGCACTGCAGAAGGAACGTCCTGACCATCTATTTCCATAAAGGTTATAGCCAAGAAAACCCTATGGTGCAGTTTACTCCATAACAATACATGGGGTTGCCATGAGTCAGAGTCAACTCAATGGCACAAGACATCCCTTTCTTTCCCTCTCTCTCTCTATGGAGACCAGCTTTGGTGCAGGCCAGGCAGCATTTTGCTCTGTTGTGCATGTACATATATATGTATGTATGTGTATGTATATATAGATACAAATATTTCATGAGATTTGGAAAATGAAGTGAAAAAGAGGCCATACTCCTGATGTTTTGGCTGCCACAGCTAGCAAGTAAAGCTGTGAGTTTTGAAAG
>NW_006921693.1:9656116-9657518 GCF_000298275.1 Orycteropus afer afer | reverse complement strand
CGTCTCTCAATCAACAGTCTCTCACAGTCTCTCTCCCAGCGGTGCATGTCTCTCGGTGTCACGCTCAGCAATGTGTGTCTCTTGCATCTCTTTCCCAGCAGCACAGGTCTCTCAGGAGCATGTGGCTGTCAGGAACGCGTGGCTCTCAGGAGCATGTTTCTTTCAGCAGCATGACCTTCTCAGCCAGCAGTCAGAGGACTTCAGCTTCTAGGAGGCCTTCTTTTGAGCCTTGCAGAGTGGCCAAACTAGCCAATCATAACATCAGAATTCTAAACATCTGAGAGACAGTGGGAACTTCCCAGAACATTGCTTTGTGCCACTCTCAACAGAAATACCCCAGGTGGATAACTTTAATAATCAGGAGCTCCTCAGTCGCTCACAGCAAATTCCACCATGGAGTTTACAAAGACTTATGGCTAGAAAAGCCATACCAGATAATTTACTACACCACAGGTGGTATAGGTTCAATGGCTCCCATGGCAACCTCCTGGTCTCCCATTTTTCTGATTACATCAGTTTTATAGAATTATGGGAGTCATTAATGGAGACCCAGCCTAAAGTCTTTTCCCTGAGCCCTTCCAATTGTGTTGGAAACAACTACTTGTTGTTGTTGCTGCTGTTAGGTGCCATCAAATCACTTCCAACCCCTAGTGACTTTATGTATAACAGAATGAAACACTGCTCAGTCCTGTGCCATGCTCACAACTATTACTATGTTTGAGCCCATTGTTGCTGCCATCTCATTGAGGGTCTTCCGCTTTTTTGCTAATCCTCTAATTTATCAAGCATGATGTCCTTCTCTAGGGACTGGTCCCTCCTGATAACGGGTCCAAAGTACATGAGACAAAGTCTCACCATCCCCCCCTTCTAAGGAGCATTCTGGCTGCACTTCTTCCAAGACAGATTTACTCATTTTTCTGTCAGTCCATGGTATATTCAATATTCTTCACCCACACCACAATTCAAATACATCAATTCTTCTTTGGTCTTCTTTTTTAATTGTTCAACTATTGCATGCATACAAAACAACTGAAAATACCATGGCTTGGGTCAGGAACACTTTACTCCTCAAAGTGACATCATTGCTTTTTAACACTTTAAAAATATCTTTTTGCAGGAGATTTACCCAATGCAACATGTCATTTGATTTCCTGACTGCTGCTTCTATGGGTGTTGGTTGTGGATCCAAGTAAAATGAAATCCTTGACAATTTTAATTTTTTCTCCATTTATCATGACATTACTTATTGGTCCAGTTGTGAGAATTTTTGTTTTTGTTATGTTGAGGTGTAATTCGTACTTCATCAGTAAGTGCTTTTAGTCCTCTTCACTTTCAGCAAGATTGTGTCATCTGCACATCACAGGTTGTTAATTATATTAAATCCCTTTCTGCTTAAGTTTCC
>NW_006921693.1:9631264-9655106 GCF_000298275.1 Orycteropus afer afer | reverse complement strand
GATGGGTCTCTCCTTGTCCAGAACAAAGAAGAATGAAGAAAACCAAAGACACATGGAAACAATTAGTCCAAGTGACTGGTAGTCCTCAGTCCTCAGCCTATATGACTATGAGACCAGAAGAACTAGATGGTGTCCAGCTACCACTGTCAATCACTCAGGGGGGGATCTCTGTAGGAGATCCTGGATAGAGTGAGAGAACAATGTAGAACAAAACTCAAAATCATTAAAAAGAAAAAGGACCAGGTTTTCTGGTCTGATAGAGCCTGATGGAACCACTGAGACTATGGCCCCTAGCTGCCCTTCAGCTCTGGAAGTGAACCTATTCCTGTGGCTTCCAGCCAAACAAAAGACAGGCATATGAACTGAACATATTTACATTAGGTAGATACACTCCTTGGAGAGACCAATCATAGGAGAATAGAAGGGCTGAATATGCACAGGTAGACAGCTCAGGGGGCAGGAGTGCATGGAGGGAAGGACACTGAGAAAAGGTAACTATGAGGAGGAAGTGGGAGGGGAGCTGTTGCATTGTGGGAAACTGCAGTCAATCTCATGAGACAAAGTGTATGTGAGCTGCTGTATGGAAAGTGAATTTGCTCTGTAAACTTTCACCCAAATCACAATTAAAAAAAAAAAAAAATCGTACCCAAGAGATTATGCATAGTGCATTTTGAGAGTCATTTAAGCTGAAATTAATTTTGAAAAGTAGGCCTTATTATTAAAGACATGGTAAATAAGGTCTAAAGAGGTGAAACAAGGTGTCCAAGATTACAAAGAGTTAAGACTCAAACTCAGGTTCTTCTGTTTTCAAAGTCACAAGGGCTGTCTGTTGCTACGTGTAGAATACCAAGAGAGCAATGATTCGTTAGTTCTCAGCTGCTATGAACACTGACTTTTAATGGTGTTTTGGTTAGCTCGTTTACTTCAATGCTGGTGTCCACCAGCTCTTCCTTCACCTACAGTCACAAAAAGCTGTAACTGTCTCAAAATGGTGGATTTCTCATACTGTAAAGGTTAAGGAAGAAAAGGCAGATAAAACACAACCAAAAAAACCTCTAGAACAAGAAAAACAGTGACGACAATTTACATTATGTAAGGATGGTTACACACGAACAGCCCTATTATAATTTTTGTACACAGATATCAATCATGATAATAGATTTGTGAAGCCTGGGAACCTGAAGCAGGCTAAAGTCAATAGGATCCTGGAATTACTGTGGTATCAGCAGAAATATTTTGGTTCACATTTCTTCTCTGGCTCATGTGTGTTCTTTTACCTGCCACTCTCCTTCTCTACATATCTGACAGTAGTCTGGAGAAGTCTGTCGTCAAGATTTACTGGAATATTTCTATAAAACCATATGTGGGCTTTGTATGGTTTTATCCCTTCTCAGTGATTCAAGTCCTGTTTTTGTGTGTCCTGGAGAAATTAATCTAAAGATGGTATTTGCAAACTGACCCAGTTCTTCAAACTGTCAGCTACTACAGGTGTGGGATCAGGCAGGAAACTGTAAAGTCACAATGTCATTTTCATCAACCCACATATACTCTGGGAGCTCTGGGAGCATAGTGCCTATGGCACTTGACTGCTAACCAGAAGGCTGGGGGTTCAAACCCACCAGCCACTCAGAGGAAGGAAGATGAGGCAATCTACTCCATAGTCACACTGCCACGCAAACCCAAGGAGGGGTCGCTATGAGTCGGGTCTGACTCAATGGCACATAACAACAACAACAATATACATACTCTGAGGAGTATTGTTTACCCCTGGTTTTCCTAGCACTTAATAAAATTTCTCAAAAATTCTTAATGCATCACATGACATCAAGGCATCCTTTCATAATCTTAGTAGGGGTGGATAGTTTTGTGTATTTTTTAAAAAACTAATTTTTATTGTGATTTGGGTGAAAGTTTATAGAGCAAATTCTTTTTCTCTATAGCAGTTCGTACCATTTTGTTTCATGATATTGACTGATATAGTCCCCACAATGTCACAGCTCTCTTTCCACTGTTTCTCCATAGTTACCTCTTCCCTGTATCCTTCTTTCCTATGCATTCCTGTACCCTACTTCCCAGCTATTTCCCTGTGCACATACTGCCCTTGTGTTCTCCCACAACTGATCACTCTAAGGAGTATATCTACCTGATATAAATGTTCACCCTATATGCCTGTGTATTGTTTAGCTGGAAGCCACAGGAGTGAGTCTAGTGCCAGACCTGAAGGGTAACTAGGGGTCATAGTCTCAGGGGTCTCACCAGGCTCTATCAGACCAGCAAACCTGGTCTTTTTTTTTTTTTTTTTATTTTGAGCTTTATTCCATATTGTTCCCTCACTCTATATGGGATCTCCTGCACGGATCCTTTTCTGAGTGCTTGAGGGTGGTATCCAGGCACCATCTAGTTCTTCTGGTCTCATGGTCATACAGGCTGAAGATTATATGTCTACTATTCCTTTTGACTAATTGTTTCCATGCATCTTTGGTTTTCTTCATTCTTCTTCGGTCTGGATGAGGAGAGACCCATTGTTGCATCCAGATGGCCGCTTGCAAGGTTTTAAGACCCCAGGTGCTACTCACCAAAGTAGGATATAGAACAGTATTTTTGTGTAGTATGTTATGCCAACTGAGCTTTATATCCCCTGCAACCATGGTTGCAAGCTCATAGGTCCATCTACTCACTCCCTCAGGATAGTTGGCTGTGTCCAAGAAGTCATTGTAACTTTGCCCTTTGTTAGCTCTGGTATGTATTTGTACATTCTTACAGCACATGGGAGCTCTGGTGGCATAGTGCCTAAGGCATTTGACTGCTGGTGGTTCAAGCCACTCCTTGGACGGAGGACTGGACAATCTACTTCTATAGAGATACCACCTCAGAAACCCAAGGAGGGCTCTCTATGAGTTGGAATCGACTTAATGGCAGTGAGTTTTTATAGCACATACAAATACGTATGTAGAAATATCATCTGCCAACCTTTTATATGGTCATAGGTATAGTCTCTTCTGCCTAGACATACCTGATCATTCAGGGTGGGTAGTTTTAGAAGAAAAGAGAATGGGAAAGAGATGACATTTGCTATGTACCTACGAAGAGTCCGTGGGTGCCAAGTTAGTGCACTCGGCCATTAACCAAAATGTTGGGGGTTCTAGTCCACCCAGAGGAGTCTCAAAAGAAAGGCCTGGTGATCTACTTGTGAACAATCACCCCCTGAAAACTCTATGGAGCATGGTTCCACTGTGATACACAGGAGGTTGCCATGAGTCAATGTCAACTCTTCAGCAACTAGTTATTTCCCAGGCAATAGTCACTGGGTGGTTAAATGATCAAGCTTTGACTACTAGCCAAAAGGCTGGTGGTCTGAACCCACCCAGCAATGACTTGAAAGACAGGTCTGGTGATCTGCTTCTGAAGGGTCGCAGCTTTGAAAACCCTGTGGAGCAGCCATATCCTGCACACCTGAGGCCACTATGAGTGGGAAAGGACCTGGCAGCAACTAACAACACAACATGGCCCAGGCACCAGGCAAATTTTAATTTACTTAATTCTTGAAACGGTGCACACAGAGAGATGATTACCTTCATTTCGTATATTTTTAAAAAAGATTCAAAGAAGTGAATAAATTGCCTAATGTCACCTAGATCCTATGTGGAAAAGCCAGCAATTAAACTCAGGTTGGCCTGGCCTGAAATTCTATCATCTTTTCAAGACTGCATCATGAATCTTGTAAAAAAAAAAAAAAAAAAATTGCCAAAGAGATTGAGAAAACAGCTCCAAGAATTCTAAGTGCTGGACCTAGAGTTTCGTTTCCAGGTAACATGAGGAAACATTTTCTGATTGTCTGAATGTTTAGTAATACAGGAAATGAAAACAAATTGCACTACTTGGCCTTTACTGTGTGCTTCCTAACAGAGGCGGGGAAGAGGGTTTAATGCTAGGGAAGAAAAGCACCACATTATAAGTGAAAATATGTGCATAAAGGGTAAATGATTTGGCATTTTAGATGGAAGCAAATGAACGTTACAAAGATTTGGCAGACTACAGTTTTGATTCTCATTAATCACCAGTTCCTGTTCAAGTATCCTGTTTCTTTTTCTCACATCTCCAGCTAGCTTTGCCTTTTCATAAATATTTCACCATCACATTAGCTTGAAAAGGGGACAGCAGCGCTCTTACTTGTGTCTTTTCAAGGCCCTCGTTTTGTCATTATGGAAGGAGACACTCCTTCTAGACTTGCCACTTTCCGAGGTGAGTAAAAAAAAAAAAAATCCATCACCAAGTCCACACCATTGCTACGCTGTCCTCTCCCTGTGGCACTGTCCAGCTGCAACTTCCATCTCGAATGAAATACACATTTTTTTCTGGGCCTCTCAATGGTCTCTTCTGTATCTAGCTCAAATCATAGGAAAAGGAAGGGGTACATTTGACCAAAAGAAATCTTATTTTTTTTTATTTTTGTGGTTATTGTTGAGATTGTACACAGCAGAGCATACCCCAATTCAACAATTTTGACATGTATGATTTGGTGACATGAATGACATTCTTCAAGGTGTATAATCGTTCCCCTCTTTTTCCTCCTTCTCCACTAACATTGTGGTACAGTGATTACGTGGTATGGCTTTTCTAGCTGTAGTCTTTGTAACTGCCACTTGATTACCAGGTTGTTGCTGTTGTTGTTATTACCAGGTGGGACCATGCAAATAAGGTGTGTAGAACTCTGGTTGGTGTTGGAATGGATTAGTTCTGTCACTCTGCCAGGTTTAAAATGAGCCCTCCAAGAGGCAGAGACAGGGATCCCATTGCTATCAAGAGAGAAGAGCTGGCGATGAAGCAGTGTGTCCTTGGACCTGAGATCCCTGCATTGGCTTCCCTGTCAGAAACACCTGGCAGAGAGACGCACTGGCAGAGAGTTGGCAACAGTGGAAACAAGAGGCACGAGGCAGAGCAGCAGGCTTACCTGGCCCGTGAAAGCTGATTGCCCTTGGACAGGAGGCTTGCTGCTGAGTGGGGTGCACCTACGTGGGATACACCTATTGGTAGAGCTAAAAGAACTTTGTAACACTAGCCTGAGCAGAGCAGAGGCCAGGTCAGGAGGCCAAGGGCCAGAGAGGAGTGTCTGAGGGTACAGCAAAGGGGAGATTGTCGGGAGACAGAATTGCATCCTGAAAGCATTCCTGAACCTGAGTGATATAGCCTGTTACTCCCCTAATAAACCCCTAGTTGTGAATATTATCTGTGAGTTCTGTGTGGCCACTGCAACAAATTATTGAACGCAGCCGAGAAGTAGTGAGTGCTGTGGAGGGATGGCTGGTGTCAACTGGTAAAAAGCTGGAGAGCGGCAGCATGGCTCATAGGAAGGTGGCCTCATAGGAGTAAGCCTTAGCTGTTGATGGGGAGGCTGTCTTCCTCTTGTGAAGTTGGAGGAGGCTGGAAGATGCCAACCTCATGTCCTTTTTGCAAACATACACTCACTACCCCCTAAGTTTCCTATCTAGTCTTTCTAGCTCCTGTTGTCAATTTCATCCTGTCTAAACAGTTCTTAAAGAGAACAATGCTCAAGGAAGACTTTCTTTATTAGTTAAGTTAAACTATCGTTTGGGTTAAAGAAGACTTCAGGGGATAGTTTTGGTTTGAGGTTTAAAATTCAAAGACGATCTCAGGGCAATCATTTGGGGGTTAATCAAGCTTCAGTGGCTCCAAAAAGTCTGGAATCCATGAGAAGCTAAAAGAAATCTTAATTGAAACTCTAAACCAAACCAAACCTGTTGCTGTTGAGTTGATTCTGACTCACAGTAACTCTATAGGGTTGAGTGGAACTTTCCCACAGGGTTGCCAAGGCTATAATCTTTATGGAACCACACTGACACATCTTTCCCCTGTGGAGTGGCTGGTGGCTTCAAACCACGAACCTCTGGGACAGCAGCCAAGCACTTAACCATTGTGTTACCAGGGCTCCTTACTAAAACTTTAGGTGGGGTATAACATCGTTAATTAAGCACAACTCTATAAATACTAATTTGAAATTGTTCAAGAGGTTTTTTTTTTTTTTTTTTTAGGATTTGGGTGAAGATTTACAGAGTAAATTCACTTTTCATACAGCAGTTCACATATACTTTGTCTCATGTCATTGACCAAAATTTACAATGCAGCAGCTCCCCTCCTACTTCCTCCCCATAGTTACCTCCTCCCAGTGTCCATCCCTTCATACTCTTCGAGAGGCCCATTTTCTGCCAACCCTGTATTGAAATTGTTCAAGAGGTTTTTATCCAACAAGTTCAGGAAACAAAATGCTTGGGTTAACCATATTTTCTTATAATGAGTTATCATTTGTATATACACATAATGCCTGTTTTCAAAGAGACTATGTAAATATACTCTTTGTGATTTTTTTTTTTTTTTTTTTCCTACTGTATGCCTGATTCATTCTCTGCCTTGATCTGTCTTCTGAGAAGTCAAATTCTATGCAATAAACAGCATCACTCAGGCTCCCTAGCATCTAATTGCATGCAGCCAACTGGAGGCGTTGACAGGAGACTCTAGGGCACAGAGAATGCTTTAGGTATAATGTCATCTCCACCCCACCTGTTCCACTGCTCCTCTTCCAGGGCTATCGTCCTTGCTGGGCTGCAATGACTTGGGTCTTTTGCACCTCAAGCCTAGGTAGTAACAGTTTCCTGCTGCTGCTAAACCCTGGGTGCTTCACCAGTGCTACTGGTTTCCTTACCACTGTCTGGGAGTCCCTGGGTGACACAAATGGTTAATTTGCTTGGCTGCTAACCGAAAGGTTGGAAGTTTGAATTCACCTCAGAAGAAAGGCCTGGTTGCCTGCTTCCAAAAAATCAGTCTTTAAAATCCCTATGGAGCACAATTCTACTTTGACACACATGGGGTCTCTGTGAGTCAAAGGTGAAGTTGATTCAACAGGAACTGGTTAAACACTACCCTCTCCTCTGTAAATAATCTCTTTATTAAATGCTCTTCAGTTAACTCCTCAAGTAGGACATCTGTGTCCTGCCAGGACCCTAATATCACTGCAATCCCCATTCCATATTTAGTGAGTGATTTCTATGTGCAGCTCTGATAACTATGGCAAATACAAAAGAAAAAGTACATGGAGGCTAACTTCCACACATTTAAAAATCAAATTATAGACACAAGACTATAAAAATGCAGCTCTTCTGACTCCCAATCCAGGCAATACTCTCAAAGGCCTACGTCTTTCCTGTGCTTCTACCAGTCCCCCACTCTCCACCGCAGTCCTCAGTCCTGTTCACTCGGGGCCAGTGTGATAATCTGGGAAACAGAGCTGTGTGGCTGACTGTGGCTCTGCTTCCACGGCTGGCAGAACAAATTCGCCTGGACTCAGCCTTTGCCTCACCTCTCCAAAGCTTACTTTATACCAACTCCTGCACACTCTACTTCTGAAAATCTTATAAATACACCCAACATCTCTTCATGGCCACGGCCCTACCTTAGTAGAAACCTGGTTGAACTCTTACCTGAATTTCTGCAACCATCCCCTAACTGGTCCACCAGCCTCCAGTCCTGCCTCAGTCCAATGCACTCGAAGCCAAAGTAATCTTTGTTACAGCATTCCACTGCTTCAGACCCCTCTTAGGGTAACATCTAAACTATAAAGTGCTTCAGTCTGACCTCCAGACTCTTCTCTTGACACACCCTTCTTCTGGATTGCTCCAGAAAGATCTGAACTTCCAGTTCTTCAAAAGAACAATGGTCTTCCTTGTCTCGTGCCTCCACTTATATATTATTTCCTTTGTCAGAAACATCCCCCATCCTCCCTCCCCCAAGCCCTGAGTGCCTAACTGCTACTTTATTATTCAAGTCACAGCATTGACATTTCCTCTGAGAATCCTTCCCTGTCAACACCATCCCTATCCCTCCAAAAAGGGAATTCTGGATTGAGTGTCTTTCTTGTAAGGGGACTTCCACAGCATCTTATACTCCTCTCATCATCGCTCTGTGGTATCATTTTGTAATTGCCAACTTACTTGTCAATGCTCTGTACCTGACGGTGAACTGTACTGGAGCAAGAACTCTGTCCTGCTGCAGCCTCAGCACCTGGCAGAGAACCTGAGTAATTAACACTCTCTGTTTCAAAGCTGAAATATGAGAGAAGCAAAGGAATTCCAATCAGGTTTACAGTACAGGCAATGTTAAGACTCCTATCTGAGCGCTGTTTAGGGCGGATCTGTCAGCAGATTCAAGACCTGCAGATGGAAGTTGTTATTGTTGCTGTTTTGGCTGCTGCTGAGTCTGCCCCTGCCTCCTGGTGACCCTAGAACAGAACAAAACCACGCTTGCTCCTGCTCCATCCTCATGATTGGCTGCTTATCAGACCACTGTGATCCCCAGGGTTTTCAATGGCTCATTTGTAGAAGTAGATAGCCAGGCCTTTCTTCGTAGTCTCTTAGTCTGAAAGCTCCACCTCAACTTATTCGGCACCATAGCAACAAGTAAGCCTCTGCTCAAGGAGAGTTGGTACCTGTGCCTGAAGTACACTGGTGAGACGTCTTCCAGAGTCGCCAATGCCTCGTGCATATCTGAGCAGATGTTCCAAATGTTCCTCTCTGTGCCCCAAATAAGGAGAGCTAAATCCCACTCGTGCAGAAGAAAGGGCCAACAAAGGCCTGTGAACGACACTCTTGCACTGGAGAATCACTAGGGTAGGCGATGCCTGCTTGAGCAGAGGAAGCCTGCATGATCGCATTGGGGTTATTTCCAGAGGCTTCATTATCTCAGCTGGAAAATCCTGGGGCAGCTTTTTGCAAAGCAAATGGAGTTCAATGAATGGATTGAGCGCAAAGGATCAAGACCTGAATACTGAGAGTCAACGTCAGCAAAAATTCCTCAGCAACAAGATGGCCAAGTCCAACTTCTCGAAGTGCTCCTCAGTAAGGGGAATTGAAATTTTCCTGGAACTGTGCTCAGAGGCCTGGGATGGGCTAACATGAACTCATAAGGAGCCTTGTATCATTGAAATCACAGCACTATGCTTACCATGCTTGGTGGTGTTGTTGTTGTTATATGCTGTCGAGTCGGCCCCGACTCATAGCGACCCCTCTTTGGGTTTCCGAGGCAGTATCACTATGGAAGTAGGATTGCCCAACCTTCCTTCCGAGGAGTGGCTGGTGGGTTTGAACCTCCAGCCTTCTGGTTAGCAGTCAAGTGCCTTAGGCACTATGCTACCTCTCAATTCTCTTTTTTCTCAAGCTAACCCAACAGTTAAATTTATGTTTTTAACAAGCTTACCATTGCCAGTGAAACCTTACTAATCCATACCCCACTGATTAAGAATATATGATAATTAGGATGAGTACTCAAGTTTATTTATGAGGGAAATAGATTTTCTTAAAAATAACAAGGCTATGGAAACGTTTTTTAAGCTCATTAAGATGAACCTTTTTTGTGCACTCTCTTGTATACAAAGATGCAAATTATGCATACATTCTTATTGGGAAAAACATAATTGCTTGGCCATTCATGTTAATCTTCTCTGCCTTGAAAGATTTCAGAAAAATAGACAGTTAAAGTAGGTCCAAACCTACCAAGGAATAAGAGACAAAACAGTTCGATACTAGGTTGAAAGACAGATAGCAATGGAGCCAGGTAACCAAATGATGCTGCAAGAGTGGAGTTAAGTTACAGCCTACTTGACCTACAAGGAGGATTCCAGTGAGCTGCGAACCCACTGGCTCTTCCCATCTTGCAGGAGCTCAGTGGGATGCAATGCATGGGGCTGACAATGTTCTTCCAGAACTCAGTCACTGAAAACTCCATGGAACACAATTCTACTAGGACACACATGGGGTTACCATAAGGCAGAGTCAACTTGACAGCAACTGGTTTAGGAAATTATCAGGAGGCAAGTGGAGACAATACACAAATAATTCAAGAGTCACTAGAGCATCGAGTCTAGGCTGAGGAGGAGCTGGACAGCCGGGGAAGATCCAAAACCTAGTGGGATTTTGATGCAACACTAAGGACTTTTGATATTAGTACAGGTGACAAAGAGTCATTTTGATGAAATGAGTATTCATTTATTGTTATATTGTGGGAAGTACACATGTAACAAGATGTTTGCCATTTCAGCATTTTTCACATGTACCATTCATTGACATCAATTATAATTAATGTTGTGTAACCATCACCACTTTACCTTTCCAAATTTTTCCATCACCCTTCCAATGAGTAAATTTTGAGTGTTTCAAGTCCCTTTGGCTAGCTGGGTGTCAGATGGAGGATGAGGGGACGAGGAGGAGTTGAACCAGAAAGAAAGCACTGGGTAGGAACCAAGTTCAAATACTGTGAAGGATGGAGGATGTGGCTAGACGAGGGCCGTGGCTGTACAGGACAGTGGAACATAAAAAAAATGTAAAAAACGAGATATTTAAGAGGTAGAATTTAAAAAAATTGCTACAATCACTGACAGCCACTAGCAGTGACATATTCTTGTGGATTCAATGCCTGCTGAGTGACCTTTTTCAGAGAAAAAACAGCAGTCCTGCCTGCTGGTCTATGGCTGTTGCTATTTGAGAAACTGAACATTAGCGTTTTTCATGCAAACCACAAGCAGCTGTGTGTCACCAGCAGCCGAGGGGATTAGCTCTCAGATGCTATGGCCATTAGTTGTCAGGTTTTAGCCCCCAGGAGACCATTAACTCCTGGGCACCTTGCTTTCAGTTCAGGTGAGCTGATGGCCTGGGTGCTGAAGGCAGAGACAATAGTATAGTTGATTAAGAACTTGGACTTGAAGTCAGCCAGGCCTAGGTTTGAATCCCAGACCTACCATTTGCATCAACTTCATTTCTGAGTTTAGTTCCACTGTCTATAAAATGGAGATCAGAGCATCAACAACCTACGGTTGTTATGTGAACTAAATAAGATACTAAATTCACGTGCCAGTGGTAGAACTGGGAGTCTACTGCAGGTCTAGCCGGTGCCATAGCCCACACTCACCCTTTCTCCTCCTGTCCCTTTTATATTTAGTAGATGCAGTGTTTTCTCTTTCTAAAACTTATACAATTTCACTTTGTATTTCCCCTGTGGCCTAAGAGTTATTTTATAGAGAGCTTTTAAAAATCCAGGGAGAAAAGTTTTCTGTGGTTTGGTTTTGTTATTGATTTTCTACTTTTATTCCACTATCACCAGGGAACGTTATTTGTATTATTTCTACCTCACGGAAATTATTGTATTTCCTTTGGGAGACTAATAATGGTGAATTTTGTGATTATTCTATGTGCATTTAAACAGAAGGTGTGTTCTCCGTTATCAGGGTACGAAGTGTGAGATGGAGCCAGACCTATGTAATGATGTTGTCTGGGGCTTCTATATTCCTACCTATTTTTGTCCACTTCCGCTGTCTCTGACTGAGAGTGGGATGTTAAATTATCTATTAGTATATTTCTATTGCTTCTTGCATCTTCTGCAGTTTCTGCTTCAAAGGGGCTGTTGTGTTACTTGGTACATATTCATAACTGTTGAATCTCTCTTGGGAATTCTGGCTTTTAGCATAAATCAGTCCTTCTTTGTCTTGGATAATGCTTTTCAGCCTGCATTTTACTCTGACACACATCAAAATCAAGATCTCCACTTTCTTACTGTTAGTTTCCATTTGTTTTGTATGCTTTGCCTATCTCTGTATTTTTTTGCTTTTTAAAATCACCTTGTTAGGTGTGACTTTCATACAGCAAAGAGTTGGCTTTTGAAGTGTCCATATTTTTACTATAGCCCCTAGGCATTCTTCTAGCCTGGAATCGAATTCATTTCTGTGGCTTCCAGCCAAACATCAGACAGACCTATAAGGGGAGCAGTTACATCGGGTAGGTACACTCCTTAGAACAAGCAACCATGGGAGATCAGAAGGGCAGCATGTGCTCCGGGAGATAGCTCAGAGGGCAGGAATGCACAACAAAGAACAACACAGGGAAAAGGTGGATACAGGGAAGAAGTGGGAAGAGAGCTGTTACATTGTGAGGATTGCAATGAATGTCATGAAACTGAATGTACATGAACTGCTGAATAGAGAACAAATCACACACACATATAAACACACACACACAAATGACAACAGAGATGCAGTGGCCAGTAGCCCTGAGACTTGCCCTTTTTGAAACAAAAAAAAAAAGGAAAATTGAGAAAAGCGTAAAGAAAATAAATCACCCATAGCTCACTGAAATAAAATGAAAGATTCCATATTTTGACCACTACACTACATGGGGCCTGGCATATAAAACCTGTTTCCTTCTTCTTTGCTTCTTTTCCTCAACCAGAGGCAAGACCCACCTAGGTCTCTAATCTCTTTATGTGTCTTGGGTTGCCCTTCCTCACTTGTCAGTAGGAGCTCTGGCCATGTCGGCATCTGAAGTCCCCTCCTCACTTCTGTGCCTTAGCTAGTTTACATTTTCAGTTGTTCCCTGCTGGGTCTCACTCCCTAGCAAGACAGGCCATCTCTCTCCACCTGGGGTGGTGAGGGGGGACCTTACATACACTCATCAATGGTGGGACACAAAGGGCACCAATATAAAAACTTAAAACACATTCTCTTCTACTGGTTGTGAAACTTCCAGTATATGGATTACTACTTGATGCTCCTGAACTAGTCTTTAACGCAGAACTCAATTACCTGGCAGAACTCCAGCACAAAAGCCACAGCTGAAGGACCGGCGCCGATCATCTACTCCACCCCCCGCCCCAGAGCATGAATTGCTTCTACGATATCCCAGCAGGCTCTTCAGATCCTGTTCGCATTTTTTTGGTAATAGTAAACTGTCTTTGTCACCTATTCTACACACATAGGTCTGAAACCCAGTTACATCATAGAATATCTATATGCCCTTAGGGACTCATAAGCACTCCGGGCCTCAGTTAATGTAATGTGTTTTTTTTTTTTTTTTTTAATTTGCAGAATAGGGATAATGATAGAAAGTAAGAGAGCTGTTAAGAGGACTAAGTCAGTTTACAAATTGCATGTCTATAAGGCCCCAGAAGGTAATGTGAAAGACCAGGTAGGTAATTAATTGAATCCCTTCAGTGAAAGGTGATAGGAGTGGTGAGAAGAGTGTGTTCTTGTCAAAGGGACAGGCTCTCCTGGGCTCAGTAGATTGTAGCCCTGCCTACAATATTGTGGGCCCCGTATCTGTAGAGATACTGCCTCAGAAGCCCAAGCAGGAGTCACTATGAGTCAAATCGACTTGATGGCAATGAAACTTTTTTTTTCAATTTTTCTAGAAAAGCAAAAACCTGACTTTTTATGTGAAATCTCTCAATGATTCAATATAATAACTAAAACAAATCTTTTTTAAAACACTAGATAAACCATAAGACCTATCTGAGGACTGGTTACGCTCAGAGGCATCCACTTGGCAGTCTCTGGTCTAAAGTCATTAGCATAATGCCCAACATAAGATGGGCAACACAATAAACTATGACTTCATCAGATCTGAAACCTTAGACATCAGATTCATAGGGGGAAGGACTTGCTTGATTGGGTGGGAGAAAAGTCAGGAAGGGGAGACTGAACATAACCAGGATGTGAGCAGCAGGCCCAGGCAACTGGCAGAAGGGGATCATCTCACTCTACCTCTGCCTCAGTCTCTCCAAAGCCCCCCAGGTGGTCTGCTCAGGCGCTCCTGTCTTGCTGATTCTCTCATATAACGAAGCCATCCCTGAGCAGATACATCAGACAAAGGATGTATGACAGCGCGGGGGAGCAAGGGAGTAAAGATACAGCTGGTTGGAGTCAGAGGAACCTAGCAGCTTCCTTAGAGTTGGCTCAACGAGTAGTAAACGAAAGGCACTGAGCTGGGAGTCAAGGGTGCAACCTGCTCTCTGCTCCTTTTCTCTCTGCCTTTTCCCCATCAGCAACTCTGAGCCCAGCCACATGCTTCCTACTCGGGCGGTGGCAGCTGTTCCACACATGTTCTAAATAAGTGCCAGCAGAGCTGGTCCTATTTTTAGCATTTTAAGTAGATGCAAAGGTCACCAAGATTCCCCATTTGCTGGCCTGATTCCTTTCTCTCTTCTTTCTTCTTCAACATATCTCTTATATTTCTCTTTCTACAAGATGTATGTTTTTGAGTTATGATAAGTTAATAAAGTAAGACTAATGGGGGAGAGGGACCCCAAATATATGCTTGCTCTTGGCCAACTCCTAATAGTTGCCACGAGGCTGGAAGCTGTCTATCCTGTAGCATGAGAAATCACGCACGACTTTGGGAAGGAGCACTCCAGGCTTGGACCAAAGCCACCCCTTCTTCTCTCCAGAGCATAATGGAGATTTAGAGGGGAAAACAGCCCTAGGGATAGTTTCCTCTAACCTGCCAAGTGCAGTTGAAGGCTCTGAGGCCTAACAAACCAAAAAAACCAAACCAGTTGCTACAGAGTTGATTGTGACTTACAGCAACCCGACGTGTGCCAGGGTACAGCCGCCCTCAATAGCATTTTCCTTTTAATTTATTTGTGGTTTGGGTGAAAGTTTACGGAGCAAATTAGCCTTCCCTCCAACAATTCAAACCAATTTTGTTTTGTGACATTAGCCACAATCTCCTAAATGTAACAGCTTTCTTCTCACTTCCCCCCAGGTTCACTGTCCCCATTTGTCCTTCTTTCCTGAGCATTGCTGCCTTCTGCACTTTGTTTTTGGGCAAATTCTGCTCCTTAGGTCCTATATGACTGATGTTTCTGGGGAATACAGTCCTCACCAGTGTGACTATTCACTTTACAGGTGATGCTTGGGTATGGGTTCAGTTACAGGTTTGAAGGGCGTCTAAGGGCCTCAGTCTCACAGGTTCCACCTATTGATCAGACCAGTAAGTCTGGTCTATTTTTATGATTTTGAATTTTTAAAAAATTTTTCTTCTGCTCTGTCCAGGCCCTTCTATCGCGCTCCCTGTCACAGTGCTTTGTGGTGGTAGCTGGACATCATTCAGAGCTTCGGATCTGAGGGTAGCAGAGGCTGGGCTTCACATGGTCCATCAGTCCTTTGGATTAATTGTTTCCCTGAGTCTTTGATTTTCTTCTCTCTTCTTTCTAGAGGATTTTTTAACGACTTACTTTCAGAAGTGCAATTGCTAGGCCCTTCTAAGGTGCCTCTGGGTGAACTGGCAAAGGCAGAGCCAGGGAAGAAACTCAGGATCTCAACCCCAATTCCTTAGCTCTTTCCAGACCCGAGCTCAGTGCCCAGGGCCCTATAATCACGACTCCATGTGGCTGAAAGAAAGAAAAGAGCTGGAAGGAGAGGGAGAGCCTGGAGGAAGAGGCAAGCCTGGCCTGACCCCGTCCACTCTCTCACGTGGCCCTTTGCTGCCTTCTTTGGAACGCACTGAGTGTGTTCAGAATTGTAGCACAGCCTGACCAATCATCCCCTGAATGCCAAAGGTCAAAGAGCTGCCGAGGTGCGAGGTGCGAGGTGCAGAGGAGAGCTGGGGCCCTTGTTACCTGTTCTCAGGATCGGCCAAGGCCATGCTCCGAGTGACGTAGCACATCTTGAGGGGGATGCTTTTGCGGTCTCTGTGGAAGGAGAAGGACTGCGGTGACAGAGGGTCTGAGGAGCCGCTCCCTAGCCGAGGGGATTCCGGCGGAGGAGTTTCCCACCCAATCTCCGACACTGGGGTGCCTTTCTTCACGTAGGGCGTGGCTTCTCGCATGTACTTCACTGCAAGCAAAAAGACAACAATGAGTGCTTTTAAGTACGCTGGGCAGGTCTCTGCAGAAGCTGATTGTTTGTTAAATTTGCTCTGGACACGTTCCTAACGTGGGACCTCTTCGACTCTCAACAAGATCAGAATTTCTGTCCCTCTCTACATAGTTATCCTGTTAGTTAACTACATACCAACACGATTCTTTTAACTTGCTGTTGTTAGGACGACCCGTAGTTGAAAACTGCTTTCAGCTTTTTTCAACTGTGACAGCATCTATCTTTTCTCATCACAAATTGCATTCTAGGAAAGAGGCTCAAAAACAAATGGGCAGAGAGTGGAAAAGCATTAGTTAGACGTGCAGACCCCTAATTATTCAATATAGATGTAGCCACAGTCACTGTGATCTGTGCAGAAGCAGGAATAAGCTTCTCAGTTTAAAAATGCTAAGAGCATGTACGCAAAGAAATACGTCTAAGGACTTTCTTTGCTAATAGACAAAATTTGTAATAGTGGCAGCATTTTTGTAAGTGCAAAACTAGAAACAACCTAAATGTCCAGTAAAAAAGGACATGGGAGACATCTTACAGTCATTTGTAAAAATCGGATGGATACAGATGTGTTGGTCTGGAAGGCCTATTTTTAGTGAAAAACAAAACAGTAGACAGCAGTAGATATACTGCCATCACTTTGTGTATAAAATCATAAATATATATGTTTGCACGCATACAACTGATGTCTGGATGGAAGCATAAGAAAGTGTTAACAGTACTCAGCTCTGGGGAGTGGAAATAAAAGTCAAGAAGATGGAGAAAAGAGGCCTTACCATCATTTATTTCCCTTTTATACCATTTGCATGTTTAACCATATGCATGTCTTACTTTAATAAAATTTAAAAAAAAAACATAATTTAATGCTGAGCAAAACAGACTGAACTCTCCTTTGAGATGTTTGCCTTATTCTGAAGAAGTTATTTGCCTATTCTTAATTTAAGCATTGAGTCCTTACATAGTTGAGTTGACAGGGCAACTAGAGTCTTAGAACATGCAATATAAACTTCTGTATCCTATCACCTACACAGTCTGGTTCTCTGCTGCTTGGGAAGATGGGACTAAGTCCTTCACAGGTATCTGTTATTAGTGAATTAGACAAGTGAAAGTCAAGGGGCATTTCCTAGAGATCACTGATAATTCAGTTCTACAAATTAATCTTTCACCTCACAACATGAGCTGGGTTTATGGAGGCTGCAGTGGTGAACAATATGTAGTTTCCACACTCAAGAATTACAACATTATGGGTGACTGTAAAGGATGATGTTGGGTCAGCCATATCCTTTTTACCATCCGTGATGCCAATATCCCAGCTGTGGTGTGTTGGCTAAGAAAAACTCCTAACTGTCATCTGCTCTGGAGAACTGTGTTTGGCCCAAGCTACGGGGTTACTGCCTGACCCCCCAAACACAGGCTCTGCCTCTAGGGAACTCAACCAACCTAAGATAGGGGTACAAGACAAGTGTGTACACTATGGCACAAAGAAGAATGAGCTGAGTTTAATAACAGGAATACAGGACCACAGGAAAAGTGGACCTAGGAGCTCAAATAAGCAGGCCAACATATCTGGATGCACATGATAGGGATACATATTTTGGGATTCAATTGTGGATATCACCTCATGTTTAACCATATGCACGTCTTACTTTAATAAAATTAAAAAAAACATAATTTAATGCTGAGCAAAACAGACTGAACTCTCTTTTGAGATGTTTGCCTTACTCTGAAGAAGTTATTTGCCTATTCTTAATTTAAGCATTGAGTCAGCTCAACTGTCTAATGACTCAATGCTTAATACCCTCATTAATAACCATCTCATTAATACAGGATAGAGGAGAAGTCCTTTAGTACCAATGCATATTTGAAAAAAAGATGTCAGGTTTTAATGGAAAATAAGTGCTAAAAAGGAGGAAATAGTCCCATGCCCGTTGCAAACCTGTTACCACAGGTTACAATTACAGACAGAGAGGGGTTATTCACAGGCAGAGTGTTTTTAGGAATATATATATATATATATTCCTAGGCAATATTAACACCAAAGGTAAACAATAATTTAGGGAGACAGATTTAAAATGTCCAGAGCTGGAATAGGAGCTCTGGTGGCATAGGGCCTAAGGCACTTGACTGCTAACCAGAAGGCTGGCGGTTCAAACCCACCAGCCACTCCTTGGAAGGAAGGTTGAGCAATCTACTTCTGTAGAGATACCGCCTCAGAAACCCAATGAGGGGTCGCTATCAGTCAGAGTTGATTCAACAGCAGTGAGTTTTGTTTTTTTGGTTTTAGAGCTGGAATAAATGGGACAGATGTCTTTTGAAGGTATGGAATTTTTCATCTCTTAAGGATGGTTGAGAAGAAGCTAAAACACTGCTTAGTTTGTATATTGTAGACTTATTCGCACTGACATATTTCAAACCCAAGCATCAGCTGAGGTGGGCTGAAGAGTCTCCTTTGATTGCATTATTAGCCTTTGGCTAGAGTAGGGGCTGAGTGTCGTGGGATTGAGAACGCAGGGAGGTGCATGGAGACTACAGTGTGATTCACAGAAAGGAATTTTTTTTTTTTTTTTTAGTTAAGGCTAGATTTGACAGTAACAATATCCAAAGGGAGCTGTAATGGTGTAGTACCTAAGGCACTGCTAACCAGAAGGCTGGCAGTTCAAATCCACCAGCGACTCCTCGGAAGGAAAGTTGGGCAATCTACTTTCGTAGCAAATAATAAAGACATTTGTTTTTCTTTTGCCAACAGTCTAGAGTAAAAGAAAAGTACTAGGGCAGCTGCACCCCTAAAGTTGTCAGAGACTCAGGTTTCTGCTTCCTTGATGTTCCTCATCTCTAAAAGGAGCTCTGGTGGCACAGTGCCTAAGGCATTTGACTGCTAATCAGAAGGCTGGTGGTTGAAACCCACCAGCCACTCCATGGAAGGAAGACTGGGCAACCTACTTCCATAAAGACTTATTGGCTTGGAAACCCAAAGGAGGTCACTATGAATCTGTTGTTGCTTTATGTGCGTCGAGTCGGACCTGACTCATAGCGACCCCTCCTTGGGTTTCCGAGGCAGTATCACTACGGAAGTAGATTGCCCAACCTTCCTTTCAAGGAGTGGCTGGTGGGTTTGAACTGCCAGCCTTCTGGTTAGCAGTCAAGTGCCTTAGGCACTACACTACCAGAGCTCCCTGTTATGAATCTAGTATAGCATTACATGACCCAAAATCGCTCCTTGAGTTCCAGCTATCATGCCCAAATCCCCATCAGCAGGAAGGGAGGAGGAAGAAGGGCACTTTTCAGAAGCCAACATACTATTTCTACTTACAATCACTGGTCATCAATTAATCACATGTCCATTTATTGATACAAAAGAAATTTACTCTTTACTCTGGACAGCCACAACCCCAGCTAAAAGCTGGTGGGAAACAGGGCCACTAATAAGGCAGGAGGAAAGAGCAGATATTAGGGGACAACCTCCAGGTTCTTCCACAGGAAAGCATCCCTAACGATGTCAGGCCTTAAGGCAACGAGATGTTATTGCACAGAAACAGAAGTAAACTTGTTAATACCATCAGTAAAAACAACAACTGTGCTTCAGGTACTTCCCTAAGTGCTTTTTGTGTACTAACTCATCTGAACTTCACAACAGCCCTATGGTATAGGCACTATAATCATCCTCACTTTACTAACAAAGACGTTGCAATAGACAGAGGTTAAGACAAATGCCCAAAGTTACAGGGCTAGGAAATGGCAGAAGTGTGAGTCAGATCCAAACTGCCTGGCTCCAGAGTTCATACTTTTAATGGTGTTTTTCATACTTTTTGTTTTCTTTTTTAATTAATTGGAGGTAAGCGTGTGTTTTTTTTATGTACTGAGAGATAACATCCAATTAAGAGGCTGCTGTCTGTAACCTACAAGAGCTTGATTCTGTGAGCTTGAACCATTAGACCACGACATTTCAATAAATGCCTTTTAAGACCCTCTAATGCATGCTCATAATGGAGGGTTTATCCTGGCAGAACTGAGCAGCTCATGTCTGCACAATCCCACCTCCATGGACCTAAGACAGTAATTTTAGGCATGGAGCTGTTGAAACTGATCAAGCAGGAGCCAGGCCCAGGTTCAGGGCACCTAATAATCTGAACTAATTAATCAACCATGCCCTTTCTGGGCATCATGAATTAAACACCAGTTGTGCAATTAAAATTCCAATCTTCAGTTGCAAAAAAAGGGGAGGAGAGTGGCAAGAAGTGATGTTCAAACCAATAATCCACCAAGTCACTTCAATATGTCTGCAGTTTTTCATTTGAAGGACATGCAGTTGGGGGCTTTCCAAGGAACCTTCAGTAAAGCCCAAGTTGTCGAAAGCTCCAAGTTGCCATAATTAAATTTTTGTTGGGGTGCCGAGGATGACATTTGAAAGGGAAAGAGAGAGACAGAGAGAAAGGGTGTGTGTGTGTGTGTGTGTGTGTGTGAGCACATGTGTGCACATGCAGCACATATGCATGCACAACTAATGAGAAAATGCTTTAGGCAAATCTGATCAACTCTCCTACCAGGCATCTCTGAAGAGCTAGAAAGGCCCTTAGATAAGTTGTCAAGTTTTCTTTTTAACAACAACAACAAAAAAAAAAAGGACTTCCAGATCAGAAGGAAGATGGGACAATCTACTTCTGTAGTGATGATACTACCTTGGAAACCCAAGGAGGGGTCACTATGAGTTGAAATAGACTCAATGGCAGTGAGTTTGGTTTGGTTTGGAGAATACAAGAAGGAAAATAAAATATTTCATTACTCTAGGGAATGTGACTAAGGATCCTTGGTGGCGCAGTGGTTAAAGTTTCTGGCTGCTAATGAAAAGGTCAATGGTTTGAACCCACCAGCCACTCTGCAAGAGAAAGATGTGGCAGTCTGCTTCCATAAAGATTACAGCCTTGGAAATAATATGGGGGAGTTGTACTCTGTCCTATAGGGTCACTATGAATTGGAATCGACTTGATGACAGTGGGTTTTTATTGGTAGGGGATGTGAACACAAAATGTGTGGTTTCTAATGTGATTAGACGGGGGATCCCTGGAGTCAATAAATCTGGGTATTCACACGTTTGGTGAAACCGCCAAGTTGGGGACAGAGGTTAAGACAAATGCCCAAAGTTAGAGGTGAAGACTGGAAAATGCAAACTAAGACTTCCCCTTCATGGCATTTTCCTAGGTCATTTGAGAGAGGAATGATGCTGGTGGCAATCATCAATATTTCCAAAAAGACTGACGAATAATGAAAGAGGTAATATAAGTTTCCTGATAAACTACAGCTAACGTCTCAGGAGGTCGAATAATACAGAGGAAAGAGAATTGGCCCTGGGAGTTAGGGACCAGATTACAGCTCCAGCCTGCCACTAACTAGCTCTCCAGCCCTGGGCCAGTCACTTCACCTCCTGGACCTCATTTTCCTCATCTGTCAGGAGAGGAAAATAAGGTCCCTACCCTTCACCCACGGTGATTCCTTGCGAAGCTGCCTCTTCTGACAGCACAAAAGAAGGGCATTTCTTACCTCATCTTACTCTTTGTATCCTCACCAACAAACAGCCCTGCTAAACAAGTGCTGAATTCTAGACAAAGGCCTTAGGCAAATGTGTCTTCTGACTTTTTATCAAACCCTACAGGCACCTGAGAAATATGACAATAAGCCAATGTTGAGATTATGTTCTCAAGTTAGTTTGTCTTTGGTTTGGCAGAGTTGTCTACAAGAGTCATTTACATTGACTTATCAACATTTAGTTCTGTCAGGTGGGTCTCTGAAGGTAGGCTTTTAAGAGGGCTTTGAAAGATGGTCAAGAGGGTCTCAGGTCATAGGGTATCTGGGAGAATGTGTGGAGTTTTATTAAACAGAGAAAAAAAAAAAAACTTACTGCCATTGAATCAATTCTGACTCACAGCGACCCCCTTTGAGTTTCTCAGGCAGTAAATCTTTACTGAAGTAGATTGCCCAGTCTTCCTTCTGCAGAGGGGCTGATGAGTTTGAATTGCCAACCTTCTACTTAGCAGCCAAATGCCTTAGGCACTACACCACCAGAGCTCCTTATTACTTGGAGTCAGGAGTAAAATAAACTAGGTGCTCATTTTCTGAATACTCTTTTGCCTCCAGGTAAAAAGATCATCTCAAAATTATTCTCTTCTCAACGCTCCAGTCATGCCATGGAAAATAAAGCAAGATAATTGTCCAGAGGAGGTGGACCCCAGGAAAACATCCCATCCCACAGAATAATCTACAACTAACCAGGCACATGCTCAGCAGTTACTCATTAATTCAGCCAATGTTTAAAGAGCCCGTGCTATGGACAGAGAGGCCCTGAGAGATCCAAACGTTAACATGCCCGGCTGCCAATTGAAAGGGTGATGGAGGCTTGAATCCACCCAGAGGCACTCCGAAGGAAGGCCTGGTGATCTCCTTCTGAAAAATCAGCCGCTGAGGAATCTGTGGAGCACAGTCCCAGTCTGTCACCCACAGGGCCACCAAGAGCGGTGATCAACCTGATGGCAACTTGTTTGCCTATGGGTCTCGCCCTGTTCTGAGCACTGGAGTTATCACAGCGAACAAGACAGGTTAGGTCTCTGCCTTTAAGGTGCTCACATTTCAGTGTACATGTATATTTCACGGGTAGGGTTGTCTACAAATAAACAGTCAAACATAGGATATTGTTCTGAAAAGAAGACATATGAGAGGGCTTAGGTTGTCCCAAGTTCACACAAAACCATTCCCTATCTACCCTTGTCTACCTCCTGAGAAAAACTGTTTGGTCTGCTCAGGTTCTACGTTCTCTCCTGCCTCTGATCTTTGCACATAAGGCTTCCTCTGCATGGAATCCTTTCTGGCAAACTCCTCCCTACATCCTTTAAGTCTCCGTTCAGGTAAGACCTCCTTCTGGAACTCATTCCTGACTCCTCAGGTATGCATCCCTTAAGGTCCAGCCATGGTTGGTAGAGATCAGGACCATAAACACGATGATGGTTCATTCCATATCAGACACTCTGCCGATCATCTACAAGTGAACATGTCTATATAGGCTTGACCACTTAACAACTGGCCATCAGGCTTCTCTCTGTCTCACATAATCATAATTTCTCATCCTTGGGAAAAGGCAGTAACTATTTTAACAGCTATATCCTAACCACTGAAGATAGGAAATGAGTAATAGGCAGAAAGGATGTTTGAATGCTAAGCCTCTCATATTGTTTTCATTCCTTTCCTAGACAGGTGATCACATGTGAATGGGCCTTTACGTCAAAAGGCAGGAAGTGCCTCACCAGCATTTCTGTAAAACCTCAGTAGCTTCACTTGACTCCGAGCAGTCAAGATAGGAAGTTTTTGTTTTTAAATGAGGTAGGTAGGGGATCATGGTGAGTGCATCAGTATATAAATAAAACTTTTTATAATAAATCAACCCATAGAAAAGTTTGACAATAAAAAAGGTGGGAAATTGGGGTTCAGAGAGTGTAAACACCTCACCTCAAATAAGAGACCTAGAAATTGATGCTACATTTTCTAAGTCTAACTTGAATGCCTGTTTCACCACAACTACAGCTGTAACAATGCCACTGGTTCAGATCACAGGGAGACATGGGGTGATCAACTGTGGCTGATCATCAGCTATTTGCTATGGATGCTGAGAAAATCTATGGATCTTGGATAAAAATTGAATTAGTAAGCATACTCTGAATCATCAAAATTCCACAGCCATCACAAGTGTGAACCAGGAGATGTTTCCTAGAGATCTTTGATAATTTAGGTCTACAAATTAGTGCTTTCACCTGTACAAAGTGAGCTGGGTCTATGGAGGCTGCTGAGGGGAACAGTACGTAGCTTCCAAAGTCATGAGTTACAACATCAGGGTGACTGTAGTGGATGTTGTTGGGGTTCAGCCATCATAAAGGAAAAGCCTAAATGGAGTATACAAAAGGCTAAAAAGCAGACAACCCCCTGGCATGTTTGATGGAAATAAAAGAGGTAGCAGAAACACAAGAAGATGATAGACAAAGAGAGAAACAACTACAGGTAGAGTAAAACCTTTGAAAGTCAGAATCGGTGTAAGGTGGAAACCATCAGAGAAGGAAATCTCCACTAAACGGAGAGCAATAGAAAAGTGGTGACTGCACCCCA
>NW_006921693.1:9627728-9630370 GCF_000298275.1 Orycteropus afer afer | reverse complement strand
ACAGTGTATCAAATTTGGTTACTTGAATAATGCAAAATTGGATAATTGCTAGATAATCTATAAATATCATTAACTATATCAACAGATAAAATAAGGAAAACAAATGATTACTTCAATAAAGGAGGAAAATTCATTTTATAAACTCTAGCAGGCACTTAGGGTAAAACAAAAAAGACCTTGGTAGACCAGAAATAGAAGATAACTTCATTAATTGGATAAAGAGTATCCATTAAAAAGAAAATATAAACATCAACCTCCTAAATGGGGAAATGCTGAGAGAATCTCCTTGAAAATCAAAAACAAAATAATGATCTTATTAACTATTCACTATTGTACTGGAGGTGCTATTTAATGCTAAAAGACAATGAGTCGTAACTAAAGATAAAAGTTTTGAGAGGTTAAAAAATATTGTATGTATCAATAAGTAAGAGAGTAAATGAATGAATAGATAAGATAGATAGATAGATAGCAGGATAAAGTACCTAGAGCTCATTACATCTGACTTTCCATCCTGGCTGGGTTCCTAATTTTCCATGTCGTTATAAGCAAATCAGTTAAACTCAACTGTTCTTAAGGCTCCTTATCTCTAAAACAAGTTTGTTTTTTTTTTAACTACCTTGATTAATTAGATAGACAGTGATGCTATCAAAAGAGAAAAAGAGACAGAGAATATGGTAAGAAGGACAGGTTTAGGGGATGAGGGTTAACTATTTCAGTTTTGAAGAAGTAAGGTCTGATCTGTGGACAGAATATCTGTGAAGAAACACAGGTAAGTAAGTAAGCAGTAGAATTATGAGTGTGAAGATTTGAAGAGTGATCAGAGCTTGACTTTGGCCTCCATGGAAGGCTAACACTATGGAGTATTGGCTAAGGCTAACTGACTGTTTACTAAGGATCTAGGTTTTACATGACTTACCTCTTTCAATTCTCATAACCATCTTGTATGATGGTTACCCTTATCATTCACAGTTTAGAGATGAGAACACTGAGATACAGAGAAGTCAAATAACTAATCTAAGACTCTGAAGCCTCAAAGTCATAATGTTCCATTCAAGCCTTGATTTGAACCCAAGGCCCTTCCTTATCTTTTCCATGCTGTGTTAACCTAGATTCTTCTATCCCCTGTGAGATGTGAGACCTTGGGCAAGTTGCTGAAGTTCTTTAAGCCTCAGATTTCTTCTCTAGTTGTTGTTAACTGCCGTTGAGTTGGCACTGACTCAATGGCAACCCTATGTTTTACAGTATAGAACTTTTCCATAGGATTTTCTTGGCTGTAATCTTTACGGAAACAGATTACAAGGCCTTTTCTTCCACAAAGCCACTGGGTTTTGAATTGCTGAAGTTTTGTTTAGCAGCTGATGAAGGGTTGTTATATTATTAAAGTAAATAACATACATACAGAGTCTGGTATTTAAAAAAAGTATACCATAAATGGTAGTGTCCTTTGCCCTTCCTTTGTCCTGCCCACAGCAAACCTCCCAGGGACAGGGCTAGAAAACAAGGACAGAGGGAGCTGGCAAGTGTGCAATACCCTGGAGCCATTTTAGAGGTTCCACTCTTAGTAACAGGAGCCCTGGTAGTGCGATGGTTAAGTGCTCAGCTGCTAACCAGAAAGTTGATGGTTAGAACCCATCAGCCATTCCATGGGAGAAAAGTTTGGCAGTCTGTTTCAATAAAAATGACAGCTTAGAAACCCTATAGGGCAGCCCTACTCTGCCCCACAGGGTTGCTTTGGAATCAACGCGATGGCCGTGGGTTTGGGTTTTGTTGTTGTAGTTGTTTAATCTTAGTGATATTTTCTTATATTCCAAACTATCTATATCCCCATCATTCTCCTACTTTCTTTGCAGACAGCCTGGGGGCAAACAAAAAGCTAAAGATGAAGATCGAAGCTGAAAAACAGAATAGTGTTGAACTGAACAGATGATTAAAACTCTTTCTTCTGACCTTGAACTCTATCTGTGCTCTACGGTCTACACTAGGAGCCCAGAAGAAGCAGGAGGGGGATGTGGGTGTTGCAAAGGGAAAGTTTAAGCTAAACAACAGGAAGCTTCTTGGGTTACTCAAGAACCAAGTATGAGATAAAAGATTACAGACTTCTGAGTCCAATCAACCTGCCTTATGCTCCTTATTCCTCTACAGATGGTGGCATGCAACATTTCCTGAGCTCCCTAAGCCTCAGTATCTACAACTGTAGAATGGGGGCTAATAACACAAAAGTCACATATTTTTATAAGTATTTAAATTTCATAATATGGAACACATTCAGAAATGTTCTAAAAGGCAATTTTGCCTAGGTACCAATATGAATCTCCAAATTATCACCTGGAACCTACATAAATGGAAGACTATATCATCCTCATGGATAGGAAGACTTAATGTCATGAAAATGTCAATACTACCCTAAGAAACTACAGATGTTATGCAATCCTGATCCAGATTTCACTTTTCCTTAAAGAGATGGAAAAACTAACCACCGAATTTTTATGGAAGAAGAGATCCTGGTAAGTAAAGCACTACTAAAGAAGAACAAAGTAGGAGCCCTCCTATCCCCCCATCTCAAAACTGACCATACAGCCACACTAGTTAAAACAGCCTGGTACAACTAGTACAACAACAGCCTGGCACTGGTTACATATACC
>NW_006921693.1:9608713-9623513 GCF_000298275.1 Orycteropus afer afer | reverse complement strand
AATATCTTATAGAGAAGCTCTGATGGCATAGTGCCTAAGGCATTTGACTGCTAACCAGAAGGCTGGCAGTTCAAACCCACCAGCCACTCCTCGGAAGGAAAGTTGGGCAATCTACTTCCATAGTGATACCACCTCGGAAACCCAAGGAGGGGTCGCCATGAGTTGGATCTGACTTGATGGTAGTAATGTCTTATAGACAATAGGCTATCTGTAATAACAGAGGCAGAATCCAAATAACAAACTTTTACCATCAAAGCAGTTTTATCCTGTTTGTCATATATAAAAAAGAATTCTTTCCTTCTTCTTTTTTTTAATCTTAAGTAGTTTCCAAATTATTTTTAAATGGGATCTTCTGTTTTAAGAAGCTCTACTCATATTAAACAACAAAAATGCAATAATTACTTCCAAGACATAGTCCTTTGCAGTTTTGCAATCAAACATCAAGACCTATTTCACTGAATCATACCCAGAGTTCAAGGAATTGTAGATTTCTAAGTGAATTACACTTGGAATGAATTTTCTACCAGAACTTAGAAATGCATGAAATTACTCACTCAACAAATGAGGCAAATACAACCCTAACTTGTTCAACAATGCCTGCTGACAAAAAAAGGTCAAGAAGAGAAATGTTGGAGCCACTGAATGTTAGTTTTATATGCATTTTTCTAACATGATGATGAATTAATTATGTAGCCACTTGTAAAGTTACAGTGGAGACCAAGTTTTCATGTTGTAAGACATTGTAATGACACAGTAAACATGTTAACTCCACAGGGGCATTTCTTCCTCTTTTAATTGCAACTGTGAATAATGGTAAACATTCACTGTTAATTCACAGACACCTATGAACTATCCATGAATTATCACATTAATATTTCATGACAGTTCTGTTATGGAGCTTGTTTCACATCTGAACAAAGTTTACTTGTTTACTGGGCTTTACCTCCAAGTCTTCACAATTCCAGCACTATCTATTTTCCATTCTAAGAATCTGTGAATCAGGCCTTCTCGTTTTTGCTCCTCCCAGTAACCATTTATGCTTTCAGACACCCATTTCTATTGCCAGGAAGGAAAACATGAAAACGTATTTACTCAGTGTTATAAACTTGACTGCTAACCAGAAGGCTGGAGGTTCAAACCCACCAGCCACTCCTCAGAAGAAAGGTTGGGCAATCTACTTCTGTAATGATACCGCCTTGGAAACCCAAGGAGGGGTCGCTATGAGTTGGGTCCAACTCGATGGCACATAACAGCAACAACAACAAATAAACTTTAAATATTATCATTGTTGGGATTGTTTTAGAATGTTAAGACCTGGACTTAAGAGTGAGGATCACCTGGGTTGTGGCACAGCTCCACAGCTCTTTCAGCTTCAGGACAATTGGCAAGTCATTTAATCTGTCTAAGGCCCGTTCCCCTTATCTATACATAACGCAACACACTGCAGTAGAGTCAGATTCGACTCACAGTGACCCTTCCTTGGGTTTCCGAGGCAGTATCACTATGGAAGTAGATTGCCCAACCTTCCTTCTGAGGAGTGGCTGGTGGGTTTGAACTACCAGCCTTCTGGTTAGCAGTCAAATGCCTTAGGCAATATGCCACCAGAGCTCATTGTCTCTATATATCTAACAGAAGTAATTTTTAAGTTAAGGCATAATTTACATAGCACGAAATGCTTGGATCATGAGTTATCATACAATCAGTGTGAATGAATACACATTGACAGAGAACATTTCTATTAGCCTAGACATTTCCCTCAAGTCCCCCTGCACAGTCAATCCTCACCTCTCCGAAGGCAGCACCATTCCTTCTTTAAAGACTCAGACCACATCACATGTATCTATCATACTTCAAGATACACATTAAAAATATCAGATATACTTCACAATATGTTGTTGTTGTGTGCCATCAAGTCGGACTCGACTCATAGCGACACCTCCTTGGGTTTCCGAGGCAGTATCACTACAGAAGGAGATTGCCCCATCTTCCTTCCAAGGAGTGGCTGGTAGGTTTGAACTTCCAGCCTTCTGGTTAGCAGTCAAGTGCCTTAGGCACTATGCTACCAGAGCTCCTACTTCACAATATAAAAGACAAAATTTAAAATTAAACTACTAGATGTTTAGAAGCAGAAGTAATCAAATCTGGTATTTCCCAATCTGTATCCCATAACTGTTCAGATAAATTTGGTGAATCTTTTATTTTATATTTTGTCTTGGTGAATCAAGGAGTTCTGGTAACATAGTGGTTAGAGCATCCAGTATTCAAAAGGTTGGCAGTTCAAATCCAGTAGCTGCTATGCAGGAGAAAGATGAGGCGGTCTGCTTCCACAAAGACTGACAGCCTTGGAAACCATATGGGGCAGTCTTACTCTATCCTCTAGGGTCGTTATGGCTCAGAATCAACTTGATGGCAGTGGGTTTGGTTTGGTTTTCTTGGCGAGTCATAATGCACATTTACATATTAAAGGGCCTCAGAAGTCTGACCTGAAAAGCAGCCACTAATCTGAACTCTAATTTGATTTACTCATTCCTGAATTTTCTATAAATGGAATCACACAGAATTTTGTGTACCTGGCTTCTTTCACTCAGCATAATATCTTTGAGATTCAGCCACATTCTGGCATGTAATGATAGTTTATTACTAATAATAACAATTCCATGTAACCATGAAAAGAAAAGGTATGTTATTACCCATAAAGAGCTCCACCAAAAAAAAAAAAAAAAGAGGTTCTTATTTCTCAGAAGTGGAAACCCAAAGAAGAATGATGAAACCAAGAAGAGGATTATCTCAATCGACCACAGGCTGCAGCAGATTTGGGGAAAAGGGGCATTGTTAGTGTCTCTCTTAGCACATTCTTGATCGGTTTAAAGTCCTCCTGTGCCACAAATATGTATATTTTTGGTTAAATTGGGTTGAGTTTAGCTTACTAGACCAGAAATTAATTTTTGCTGTGCAAAGACATCAACGTTATCTGTCTTAGTTGTCTAGCGCTGCTCCAGAAGTGGGTTGCTTTAACAAACAGAAGTTTATTTTCTCACACTTTAGGAAACTAGAAGTGTGACGTCAGGGGGCTGGCTCTAGGGGCAGGCTTTCTCTCCCTGTGGGCTCTGCAGGAAAGTCCCTGTCTCTTTTGAGCTTCCACTCCTGGAGGATCGTCATGTGGCTTACCATTCCTCTTTCTCCATCTTTGTTTGCTCATTTGCTTGTTTAATCTCTTTTACATCTTAAAAAGGAGTCCTAGCTCTGGTGGTGTAGTGCCTAAGGCATTTGACTGCTAACCAGAAGGCTGACGGTTCAAACTCATCAGCCGGAGTATCTGTAGTGATACTGCCTCGGAAACTCAAGGAGGGGTCGCTAAGAGTCAGATCCGGCTGGACAGCAGTGAGTTTGGTTTTGGTTTGAGTGGCGCAGCAGATTAGCGCTTGGCTGCAAGCACTTGGCTGCTAACTGGAAGGTCAGCAGTTTGAATCCACCAGCTGCACCACAGAAGAAAGATGTGACAGTCTGCTTCCATTACAACCTTGGAAACCACATAGGACAGTTCTACTCTGCCCTATAAGGTTACTTTGTGCTGGAATTGACTTGATGGCAATGGGTTATAACTTAAAAGAGATTGATTTAAGACACACCCTACACAAAAACTGTCTCATTAACCTGAGAAAGAAAGCCCATTCTCAAATGGCTTATAACCACAGGTATGTTGTTGTTGCTCTTATGTGGCATTAAGTCGGCCCTGACTCACAGTGACCCCTCCTTGGGTTTCCGAAGCAGTATCACTATGGAAGTAGATTGCCCAGTCTTCCCTCTGAGGAGTGGCTGGTGGGTTTGAACCACCAGCCTTCTGGTTAGCATTCAAGTGCTTTAGTCACTATGCTACCAGACCTCCTAACCACAGGGGTTAGGATTTACAACACATACTTCTGAGAGACACAACTCAATCCATACCAGTGTCCATCTTCTCAGTGTATTTTTGAAACATTTCCTTTACCCACCATGGAGATGGAGTCTCACTAAGTCAGAAGATGACATTTGAGAGGCCAGTGTGTAACAAGCCATTCATAACACTTGCCTTCTGCAGGAGCCAAAGCCCTTGCTGTCAACTCTGGCCAGCTATGTAATTCAATTTTTCCAAAGGAATTGGAGGCGGGCCCTCACCAGCAGGACACCAACATTGCATTTCAGGGAAGGCAATCTGGCCACAGTACAAAAATCCACACTCCAGAAGGAAACAGAATCATTGAAGTGCATAGTTAAGTCCTTCCTTTCTAGCAAAGGCATTCTTCATTAAAAGCAGGGGCTGCAAGTCTAGGTAGGGAGCAGGTACCGAGCCCAAAAATTAGTCTCAAGATTCAGTCTTAGAGCATAATGTGTAAACATAAATTCTGACCCTTCAAGCAAAAGGTTTAGGAGCCCCTGTTAACTCAACTAAGAGATCAGCTTGGGAAACGACCCCTTGTCCAAGCGGCAACTTGGGCAAGAATCATGTCTACAGGGAAGCATCAAGATCTACAAGATTCATTACGATATCACAGTGGAAGGTATCAAGTCACCTTTAAAGTCAGGTCGACAATAAAATGTCCCCAAGCTACTGCAAGCCTGTGGCTGTAAGCTTCTACCCTGCTTCCTGCAGAGGCAACATCTGTTCTTACATTCAGCACGAACCACCTCTAATATTTATTGCATTTGCTGGATTCTGAAAGGATCTGAAATGTTAAACCTCTTGATCTGTCAGCAGTCTTGGATTTCAGTGAAAAGATGAGCCATGTAATAGCATAAATTGGAGAAATTTAATGTGCCCCAAAGACATAAATCCCCATCACAGTAGAATTCCCTTTCAACACATGCCCATAAAAGTTGTAAAAATAACTCGAACCTTTATCTTACAACTTACTCTTCCTTTATTTTCTTTTACATGCACAGCACCACCTCAAGGTCCTTCAAGGTCACTCTGTCTTGATTTTAAGCCATTCAGTCCCCCAAAACAAATTCAGCCTAAATGCCTGAGGATCAAAGGATTGGTTGGTCTGGTTTCATTAAGCAGCATGCCTGGTTAGAGTCCTCCGAAGGCTGCAAACAGTTCAGTTCTTGACTAGTAACTGAAGATCGGTGGTTCAAACCCACCCACAGACTCCTCTGAAGAAAGGACAGGTGATCGCTTCTGAAATCCGTGTGGAGTTCTACTCTGTACACACGGGGCTGCCAGGAGTTGGAATCTACTCGATGGCAGCTGGTCCTGTTTTCCAGTTTTGTTTGTTTGTTTTGTTTTTTATATCTTTGGGAAATAAGAAAGGAATCTGGTTCATTATCTTAACTGTTAATAAAGGACAAATTGCTTATATTTAAGGGGGTTTCACACTTTATTTTCACCCAGTAATCAAGTTTCTTGGTTCTTATTAAAAAAAAAAAAAGGAAAGGAAAGGAAAGGAAAGCTGGCAGTTACTCAACAGAGCCCCAAAACAGCAGCAAATCAGTTTGCATCACATGAGTTTTGCATCCAGGGGAGAAAATTGGTTAAAAAAAGAGAAAAAGACACCTTGGGTTTCATGATTTAAAAAGGGTCCCTTTTAAAGAAGTGATAAATAAAAGATGACTCTTAGACAACATGCTAAATGAAGAGGGTGAGAAAAAACTCAACAAAATTTCTATGCAAGATTGCTTGAGATGCCAAGACTGACATGGAATTACTTGGCTCAGACCAGAAGGTCTCAATGCCAGAGGCTGAAATGACAGGTAGGAGAGGTGGCATTTTTCTCCTTTCTTCCTCTGTTCATATTTATCAAGCATCCTCTTTATTCATGATACTGTCCTGTTTGCACAGCAATGTGGGAAACTTTGAGAAAGTAATCAAGGTTTGGGCTAATCAAAAAGCCAAATCTGTAACATATCAAGGAACCCAGGCTTCTTCAGGAACTAGTGAATAGGAACTGCTGACGCTAATCTTAGTTTCCATAGAACCTTCGGCACACACTTCTCGGTGAGTCAGAATGGATGGTTTACTAGACTCTCGGCTCCTTTCTTACGGGAAGAAACTTGGGTGTTTCATTCCTTAGAGCCCATAGTTGGTGCCCAATAAATATTTGATAAATGAATGAATAAATGAATAAAGAATAAATTTTCTGACCTCAAGCACATTCTGCCACTGACTGGCTCCTCAAGGATGAAGAATATTCTCTGTGCAAGATTTTATTATTATTATTACTACTACTATTATTGACAATTTTTGCTTGAGCTATACTTCAATGTGTTTTCACATATTAGTAACCTTAAGTTGAAAACCCTATTTACACTCTTCACATAACAAAATGTTATTTTCTTCACACATTCACACAACACAAAACAGATTCCTTAGTCAATATTCTAGGCAAAGGAGCTCTGGTAGCATAGTGCCTAAGGCATTTGACTGCTAACCAGAAGGCTGGTGGTTCAAACCCACCAGCCACTCCATGGAAGGAAGGTTGGGCAATCCTACTTCTGTAGTGACACTGCCTCAGAAATCCAAGGAGGGGTGGCTATGAGTCGGGGCCGACTAGATGGCACATAACAACAACATTCTAGGCAAAAGACCCTATTTTCTATAACTACTAGGTCAATCCTTGTAGTTTTTCATCTACTGCAGCAGGTGACTTTGCAAAGGCACATCCATTTTCACTGGGGAGGATGCTAACAGTGGGGATATAGATCTTGGTTTTTGGACAGTTGATGTTCAGGATTTCAGCAGGTAAGAAGAAGAACTGTCAGAAATCAAAATACCCACAGTTACAAGTCATGAGTTGGCTCTCATTGGAAATTTCCCATGGAGGCTGGGTGTAGGTATGGCAGTACCTTGGAGGGAAACTGCACATCAGACTGTGGAGTTTAGATGCCCTGGACCGTCTCTTCTACATGAAGTTCTATAATTTAATGATTTAGAATTGCAAAGAGAAGATTTTACTATTGCTACTTTGGTCATCTTGTAAGAAGGAACCATTCCCTGGGGAAGGATATCATGCTTGGTGAAGTGGAGGATCAACAAAGAAGGGGAAGGCCCCCAAGGAGATGGATAGACACAATGGCTGCAATGACGGGCTCAGGTATAGCAAGGATCATGAGGCTGGCCCAGGACCGGGCAATGTTTCATTCTGCTGTGCACAGGGTTGCTATGAGTTGGAGATGCCTCGATGGCACCTAGTGAGTGACAACAACAACAGCAAGCAGCTGTGGGATTACCAAAGGATTCACATGAAGACAAAGGCCAAGGGAATGGAGACCGTGCTTCTCTGATTTCCTCCTTCAATTTCCTCACTCATTTCCTCACAGTACTTTCCGTGGATTACAGTATTCCAGCTAAGGGAGCCAGTCCTGCCCACAGAAACACTTAGGTTCCCTTAAGTGACCCTTTTGTTCATAGTACAAGGTCCTTCAGCTTGTACCTAGCTCACTACTCTTCAGGCATTCTGGCAGATCCCTTTTTTCCCTTTGGAAGCTGGTTCAGCCTTCCTGTGCAAACTCATGTAGGAAGGCTGTAGGAAGGCACCCAGGAAAATATTAAGCAGACTGATTAGAATGCTCCGATTCTGATCCTCGGGCCACTAAGGACTGCTGATAATGGAAATCCAGCTTAATGTTCCTTTGGTTCTGCCTAGATGATATGAAGTATTACCTGCTCTCTGCACAGAGTGTGGGACGCAGCCCATTGAGCCCCACTGAGATGGGCCACTCTGTATTAAGACTGTTCTCCCACTGCACAAGTTGAGAACGGCAATGCTGAGCCCTTGGGAAGAGGCAGCCCAACCCAGAGGGATGTGCTGGGGACTCCTATCGTCCAGAGAATGTGTCTAACGCTCCTGTTCCTCGGCTACTTTCCTGTTTCCACTTTGCCACAACACTCTCTCTTCAATCTCAGCTTTACTGATGGAGATCCTCAGTAAATAAGGCTAACCCTTCCGAGCACTGAGGTCTGCCTTTCTCCATATGTGGAAGTTTCCATTTGCTGCAGAGGTGGGAAGGAGTCTAACAGTTGACTTGTACTGTCAGATTGATCCCATCCTTGGCACAGAGGGTAAGTGGCCAAGTATGATGTGCAGGTAGAAAAGGAGCCAGGGTCAAGATGGGTGACATCCTGTTGTTTTGCCCCGGATGCGAAAACAGGGCCTGGCAGAAGCTGCTTATTCAGTCCCCACCTTTCAAAGGAGGCTGTTGAGGGCAATTTTGTTGTTAGTTGTCATTGAGTCAATTCCAATTCACGGTGACCCCATGCCTGCAGAGCAGGACTGTGTCCCCGAGGGTTTTTAAGGCTGTGACCCTTCAGATGCAGATTATCAGGACTGGCTGCTGAGGCACCTCTGAAGCCAAAACCAAACCCACTGGCATCGAGTCAATTCCGACTCAGAGTGACCCCCACTGGGTTTCTACAGCTGTGAATAAACCACCAACCTTTTGGCAAGTTGGATCACCCAGGGAGCCCCAGGGCATTTTAAAGAAAACATACCTGAAATGTAAAACAGACACCCCTTCCCTCAAAAGGCTCAAAGAAGAGAGCAGTGAAATCCTGCCTGAGGAGGGAAGGCTTGAAGTAGAAGAGATACTACTCATGTTCCCATGCCCCACCCTGAACAGGGCATTCCGCCCTCTGAACCCGGCAAGACAGGCCACGGCCTGGGTTCCACAGTCAGAAGGCTCCATGCCTCTTCTCCAGACACACCTTTCTTTATGGGGTGAGGTGTCCTCCATACCTAGGGGGTATGCTCAAACGGAGCCTGTTTCCCCCTTTGGTAACTGGAATTTCTTGCCCCATGGTCCTAAGCCTGACCCAGGGCATGTGAAGATCCCTGCTCCCTGCCTGTCCTCTGGAGGTTGTGCTCCAGTGTGCACACTTCCGGCTTCAACCAGTGGCAAAAGGACAGAGGTTTTCAGGGCAGAGGGTGGGGGTAAAGTTTGTTCACACGAACAAGAAGCACCTTGTGAATACAGCCCTCTTTGGAAATAGGAGTTTCTTTTGCTGTGTTAATGATGGCAGAGAAAGGTGGGTTCCAAGCCTAAATGTCTTCTGAATGGTGTCTTGTAAAAAGAGAAAACAGAGATGGAGAGACACACACAGGGGTGAGAGCCATGTGAGGAGCCACCAACAAGTCAAGAAGTGACTGCGGTTGTCAGAAATGGAAAGAGACAATGAAGAAACTTTCCCTGGAGCCAAAGCACTGATTGGGACATGCAGCCAGATAGCACAGCCCTGCGGATGCCTGAATTCAGAGTTTTCTCCTTGAGAACTGGAGGAAAATAAATCTCTGTGGTGTTTTTGCTGTGGCAGTATTAGGTGACTAGGACAGGTAGCCTCTCCTTTCTTGCACCTCACACATTGGTTCAGCTCTCTGAAGAAGTTACGTCAGTGGCTCTGAGAACAAGCTGAGTTCTAGAAAACCCCAGGGTTTCATGGAACCCTAAATTTATATATAGTGTGCTTTACAGAATGATACAAATATTTGGTTAAGGTTACTTTTTTTTTTTTTTTAAAGAAAATGTGCTCTTGACTATTTAAAACATGGTAAGAGACAATGGCAAACACATATTTAAAAGTGTCTTACTGAAATGCTACCATGCTGTAGCACACCAAGGTTTTGACCGCGGCTACAAGGCTAATTCATGGCTGTGCAGACAATGAAATAAAGCTTGTCCTGAAGCACCCATTTAGCTAATTGCAGTGGCGTCTTTTCAGTAATGATGCCCACTTACAAGTCCTTACCTGTGTGTACCACCATTCCCTCACACTCTATGATCAAAGCAAGATGCTGAGGCAACTGCCATCCCTAACTTCCAATTAAAAATTGTTGTCTAATCAAAACAGACTCCTACTCTAATTGGCTGCCTCCTGAAAGAAATATGATAAAGCTGCACTTATACAATAAATTCATATAAATATAATCTTAGTGTCATTTGTCTTTATGCTATTTACTGATGTTCTAGACAGATGTTTCTTTAATAAAATAAGTTGGAGACTAGTGGTTTAGATGACAGTGGATGATGACTTCAAAAAGACCCTCCAATCTGATCATTTTATCACATTTCTTCCAATCATATCAGAAATAATATTTTAATAGGAAAAACATTCATGGTATTACATTGCTGTTAAATGAAAAAAGCAAGTTCAGAACAGCCATACATAGAATAATATTTTATAAACACACACATACAACAAATATTATAAACTTTTACATGAGACTAAGAGTGCATATGACAATGTTATAATCTCTATAAAAAGCCAATTAATTTTTTTTAAAGAAAATAAACAAACAAAAAGAAAAAGGACATTTCCTTGGTGAAGAAAGATGAGTGTGATTGGCGTTAATTACACTTCAATTACAAAGTAAGCAATGTGTGAGCTGATCCTGCGGCTTGTTAGGGACAGTATGTGCATTTTTTCATTCACTCTTCTCTGGTTGCTTAGTAATGAGACACATCACATCAGCAGTGAAGTGGCCACACGGCTCACTTGCTATGTGCACTGGCTTAGACAAGGAGGCTTCTTGTTGGGTGCTGTCGAGTCAATTCTAACTCACAGTGACCCTATGTGACAAGGAACTGCTCCATGGGGTTTCTTGGACATATTTCCAGCAGCAGATCATCAGGTATTCCTGCCACAGAACTGCTAGGTGGGTTTGAACCTCCAACCTTTCAGTTAGGAGCTGAACACTCAGCCACTGCACCACTAGGTCTCGTTAGACCGTAGGCTCAGAACCAAAACCAAACCCACTGATGTCAAGTTGATCCTGATGCATAGAGACCCTACAGGACAGAGTTGAACTCTGCCTTACAGGGTTCCCAGAGCTGTAAACCTTTATGGGATCAGACTGCCACATCTTTCTACACAGGAATAGTTGGTGGGTTGGTTGGTTAGCAGCCAACTCCTTAGATGAGTAGGCAACAGGCTCCAAATCCCATTCTGTCCCTCAAAAGCTGTGTATCCTGGGGCAAGCTATATGAACCTTCTCAAACTCCACATTTTCTCTTCTCCAACATGGAAACACTTACACACACCCAACAGGCCTACTGTAAAGAAAACAGAATATCCTTAAAGCCCTCATACCATGCCTAGCATATTCTGAATGCCCAATAAACGAACATACCAGTCTTAGAAGAAACACTATCAGAATGTTCCTTAGAAGGATGGAGAAACTTCAGTTCGATTATTTTGGACACATCATCAGAGAAGACCAATCACTAGAAAAGGACATCATGCCTGGTAAGTAGGCAGCCAGTGACAACAGGAAACCCTCAGTGAGACGGAGTGACACAATTGCCACAACAATGGACTTAAACATACTAATGATTATAAAGACAGCACAGGGCTGGGCCAATGTTTCACTCTGTTATATATAAGACTGCCTAGAGCAGGTGCTGACTCAATGGCAAATAACAACAATAACAATATTATTATATCAACAGTACTATATAGGACTGGTCCTGCTACAAGGTGCAGGATGCCTAGAAGCTGCCTAGAAAGGAAGGCTGACCTGGAAACAGAAAAATTATACTGTAACCCAGTTACCAAAGAGCTTTTGGTGTAGCAGATAAGGCATTTGGCTGCTAATTAGAAAGTCAGTGGTTCAAACGCACTAGCTGCTCTGTGGAAGGAAGATGGGACAATCTACTTCCATAAAGATTTATAGCCTCAGAAACCCAATGGGGGTTGTATTGAGTTGGAATTGACTCAACGGCAGTGAGTTGGTTTTTGGAACCCAGTTATCACTGCTGTTGAACCATGGACAGCATGTTGTTGGAACTTAAAATAGGCATGCCTGATGGAGCTAAGGAGTCCACACCGCATGCTCATTCACCATGAAGGGAGGAGATCACTTCAGATCCTCCCTGTCAAGGGCTTTTGGGTCCCTGCAGCTGGAGAGGAAACTTAGAGAAGAGAGCAGAAAGCAGAAGGTTTGGGGGACACTTCTGTCTTTTTGCTGTAGATTCAGCATGTGTACCCTGCAAAAGCATCCTGTTTTGGGGACACTGAACAACATGGGGGTGATATGGCCAGTCAGGGCTCCTACCCACCCATGCAAGGCTCAGGCTTAGAGACAAGGGAGAGCCATGAGCTCAGTCCTGCCTGCTTTCCCTAGCTGTGATTGGAGTCCATTTCTGCAGTGCTGCTGTGGTACTCGGGGTCCCATCATCTCACGTCACCTGGTAGGCAGCAGGATGTAACTCCTGCAACTCTGAGAATCAAGCCCTCTCCACACACATGCATCAAGTTGAGCTCCTCATCCCACACCACATTCCAGCCTTCAAACCCTCAGATATTTTTAGTAGAGATGCCCTTCTAGGGAGCAGTGTACAGAGAAGAGATCTGAGTAATCTGATGGAAAGGAAATACTCGATTTTAAAGACACAGCTGCAAATGAGTTCACGCTATCTTGCATAATCTCTCTGACCTAATGCAAGATCTGAGTGTTAGAAAACACTTTTTTGACTGTTACTGTTTTGATGAAATGGAAAGTAGATAAAAGATAAGGTTAAAGAAGCAGGATGCTATCAGCTAGAGAGAAAAAAGGAGTCGCAGAATTGCTCTGCTGAAATAGGAATATAGCAGAGGGAGATGGGGATGAAGAGGACACCAAGGGGTCCAGGGAAGGACCACGGGAGCCAGTGAGATAGAAAGTTCAAGGCAGAGTGTGAACCGCTGTAAAGGAAGCTAGGAGGTGGAGCGGAAGGACAGCTGAGTCAAAGGACTTAGACTGATGTGGCAGCTCGTCACAGGGCTCCAAGCCACATCCCTTCCACCACCTCTGACTTCAGCCACAACTGGCTGCAGCTTCAGCTGTCGTGGACAATTCCTTTCCATGCTGAGAACCGCTCAGCTTAAGGTCCCTCCACTCTTCTGCCTCAGAATTTTCTCCAAAGCTGCAGAACCCATTCTGCCAAATATGGAGGCGTTAATGCAAGGCTAGGAAGTGGGAGGTAGGAGAGGGCAGTGATGGGGTCAGGAGTTTAGTGGACAATGTTCCAGCTTTCATTCTAAATAAAGAAGCTACATTCTAAAAACTCCCCAACGGGTTTCCCATGATATTCAGCGCCAGTTGCCCTAAGTGGTAACGAGCTCAATAACCGTTATTAGTTGTTATCAAGTTGGCTCTGACTCATAGTGACCTTCTGTATAACAGAACAAAACACTGCCCAATCCTGCACTATCTTCAAGGTCGTTGGCATCTTTGAGCTCACTGCCTTGGCATCAGCTCTATAGTGCCCTCTGTATGGACTGACCCTTTTGCCCCCATTCAATTCTCTGTCCCTAATTGCAGTTTCTTGAGATTGTTTCCCAAATAATCCGCCTGCACCCATGTGCTTATTTACATTCAGGAAACCCAAAGTGAAAGAGGATCAAAGGAAATAAGTTGGTGGCAGCAGCAGCCGTAAGAGAGAAGGAACAGAGCATATGCCCATGACAAAGATCTATAGCACACAGCATTCATCATGGTAACACAAGGCTGAAAGGACCTTAAGACACTCTCTGGTCTGGCTTCTTACCTTAAGGCAGCTACTCTATCATGCCAGGCAGGAGAGTCTTTCAGTCTTTTTAAAACATTGCTAAATGAAAATTCCTCAGTATCATAAAAAAAATCCATGAAAATAATAAATATTATCACTGATATCAAATTAAATAACTGGGGCCAGAAGCATATAAAAAGATACCATGATCGAGTTATTAGAAACCAATGTGATCAATCTGATAGATAACCATGTGGGAGGTTACTGTACCAGGGTTCAGCACAATTACTTACTATATTGAAACTACCACCTGTCTGCCTCCCCAGTCCTAGGTAAGGGATTCTTTTTTCCATATATATCTATATATCTATATCAATATCTATATATATCTATAGATATAAAGAAGAAGAAAGAAAGAAAAGAAAAGAAAAGAAACAAAACCCACTTGTCATTGAGTCGATTGGGCAATCTACTTCCATAGCGATACTGCTGCCTTGGAAACGCAAGGAGGGGTCGCTGTGAGTTGGATCCAACTCGATGGCAGTGAGTTTGGTGGGTTTTTTTTTTTTTTTTTTTGGTTTACAGGACAGAGTAGAACAGCCCCTTAGGGTTTCCAAGGCTATAAATCTTTGCAGAGACCAATTGTTTCATGTTTCTCCCACAGGGTGGCTGGTAGGTTCAAACCACCTAACTTTTGGTTAGCAAACAATGCTTTAACCACTGCATCACCAGAGCTCCTCATTTTACCATGTACTAAACAGGAAATATAGCTTTCTCCTGTTCCCTTGTACAGTATGAGCCAAACTATTTTGCTCATCTTTGTTTAAGGCCCCGTGTTCATTCAGTTTGTTATACATACATGCACCATTTAAATACATGAATTTTATTCCACTCTCAGATTATCAACTCTTCTCTAGTTTCCCAGACATTCCCAGAGACATCGTGGACCAAGGGATATAAGTTATACTGGATGAGGATTAAATCTTCTGTTCCATAAAGAAAAGAAGCACATATTTCTAGAACAAAGCTATTTTCTTGATAAATTCACCCTCCATGGACTCAATTCCCCTTTCAACCTTGATATCATCTGTGCAATTCCCAAATTATTCAAATGACTGAATAAGTTTATGAATGAATTTCAGATACCATGGAAGATGAAGGTGAACATTTTGAAGTAGACTTTTTTTAAAGAATCATTAACAAGGACAAAGCACTCTTCAGCAAAAGAGGACAGTTATATCAGATTTTTTTTTTTTCATGGCACATAAGGAAAACAGATGAGTTTTAAAACGGAAATTTGAGCCATTATCTGGACTATTTCCTTTTTTTTTTTTTTTTTTGT
>NW_006921693.1:9598487-9608392 GCF_000298275.1 Orycteropus afer afer | reverse complement strand
TGGACCAGCAAACCTGGTCCCCACCTTCTTTTTTTTTTGCCTCCAAATGATTTTGAGTTTTGTACCACATTGTTCTCCCTCTTTATGCAGGATCTATCTGGACTATTTCTGACAGTGCTGTGGAATGAAGCAAGCTATTAAAAAGCCACGCAGGAGGGACTGCATGTAGCTGGTAGTAATCGGCAGTGAACCTGCAGTTGTTTCAGAGTGGCCCATCCTGGCTGTGTGCAATAGCGGTGGTAATCTAGCAGCCATAAAAATCTGAAACTGGAATGCTGACAAGGAAGCATCCCGGTGTTAGCAGCACTAACAGTCTAATAGTCAATCTGCAGCACTCTTCTTCAGCTTAAATAATGTTTGCCAGAACTCTCAGTCAACACTTTTCCCCCTTTCTTTTTTGCATTACACGGCAGGAATGTAGGGGAGCCTGCTGTGATCAAGGGACGAAAAGAGACCCAGGTTCTCCTAGACAAGGGGCTGGAAGAGCGGAGTAGGAGAGATGAGAAAATGGGCCACAATAAAAACAGTCCAACACAGTAAAGAGTAACATGAGATCTCTGACAAGTGGCTGCGGAGAACAGCTCAAGTCTTACTTCTTTTACAATGTATCAAAATTTGCAAAAAGCTACCTGGAGGCTTCAAGGGACAGTGAGAACTGTCCTGAGGTGGTAAGAAGTTCATTTTTTTTTTTTCTCCATGGGGTCTAAGGGCTGTGCCTACCAAGTAGAAACTTAGGTAGTCCAGATAAGAGACAGGAGAGTGGTGTTAGGAGTACGCATGTTGGTGCTGGTTGGGTCAGGGTTCAAGTCCTGTCACTGTCATTTATTTAACTGAGAAACTGTGAGAAAGTTACTTTACTTTTCTGCTCTGTTTCCAGCCTGAAAAAATAATCATTAAAAGGTGAACGTTTAGGCAAAGTGCTTTAGACACAGTGCCTGGCATATAATAAACTCACTGCCATCAAGCTAATTCCAACTCATAGTGACCCCCATTGGGTTCCCAAAGCTGTAAATCTTTATGGAAGCAGACTGCTCATCTTTCTTCCACAGAGCGGCTGGTGGGTCTAAACCACTGACCTTTTGGTTAGCAGCCAAATGCCTTAATCTCTATGCCACAAGAGTTCCTTGGCATATAATCAACTCAACTCAACTCAACTCACTGCTGTAGAGTTGAAGCTGACTCATAGCAACCCTTCCTTGGGTTTCCAAGGTGGTATCACTACAGAAGTAGATTGCCCAACCTTCCTTCCGAGGAGTGGCTGGTGGGTTTGAACTGTCAGCCTTCTGGTTAGCAGTCAAATGCCTTAGGAATTATGGTACCAGAGCTCCTGGAATATAATAGTACTCAATAAATGTTAAGTACTATATTTAGAGAAGAGGAAAACTGCTATCAGATTTTTTTCAAAGCATGTAGAATATTGCAAAATCACTCAGATGAAGCAGAATCAAACTATTGTACAGACAGACCTCGGAGACAGTGCAATCGGTTCCAGATCACCGTAATAAAGTGAATGTTGCCATACAGAGAATCACATGCAATTCTGGATTCCCAGTGCATAGAGAAGTTATGCTGATAGTATACTGTAGTCTACTAAGCATGCAGTAGTGTTATGATCCACACAATCAAATGCTTTTGCACGGTCCATAAAATACAAGTAAATATCTTTCTGGTATTCTTTACTTTGAGCCAAGATCCATGTGACATCAGCAATGATATCCCTCATTCCACATCCTCTTCTGAATCCAGCCCACACCTCTGGAACTTCTCGGTCAACATACTGCTGCAACTGTTTTTGAATCATCTTCAGTAAGATTTTACTTGCATGCGATATTAATGATAATGTTCAATAATTTCCACATTCTGTGGGATCACCTTTTTTAGGAATGGGTACAAATATGGATCTCTTCCAGTCAGTTGGCCAGGTAGCCGTCTTCCAAATCTCTTGGCATAACTGAGTGAGTGCCTCCAGCGGGGCATCTGTATATTGAAACATCTCAATGGGTATTCCATCAATTCCTGGAGCCACGTTCCTTGCCAATTCCCTCAGTGCTGCTTCAACCTCTTCCCTCAATACCATTGGTTCTTGAACATATGTCACCTTCTGAAATGGATGAAGATCGACCAGTTCTTTGGTTGATGCATAAATTTGAATAATCGTAGTATAACTGGTCTTCCTTGTAGACATATGGATATTATCCTGTCACTGACAGCACTGAACTTCAGGACCAATCTTGAAACATCTCTTGTGATGATGAAAGCAGCAGGATCCAGGTAAAGGGAGGGAGATAGGCTCCACCCAAGAAGCAGGAAGGAGGGCAAGCCAGGGACGACAAAGTGATAGGATCCAGGTAAGGAGAGGGCGGAGAGGTTTCAAACAGCTAAGGGAGATGAACTTGTCAGTTTGTTGTACTATGGTGGCTTGCATGTTTCTGTGAGGCTTGAGGCTGTGCCATCGATGTTTCAAATGCCAGCAGGTTTGCACATGGTGCACAGGTTTCAACACAACTTACAGACTGAGACAGACTAGGAAGAAGGAAGAGGCCATCCACTTCTCAAAGAATTGGCCAGGGAAAACCACACTGAGTGTGCACTACATCCCAGGAACTGTTCTAATGAATTCTAAGAGGTTAGCCTGAAAGAGACCTCAAAATGAGTCTTTTGATCTTGCAACATTTTACAAATGGTACCTCTACTGATGTCTGCTCAAGGTCACACACACAACCCACAAACATATATGTACTACATTGGGGTGAGGATCTCTGGAGTAGACTGGAATCACAGACCCATCACAAATTAAGTGACCCAGGCAAGTTACTTAGTATCTCTGAACTTCAATTTCATCTTCTGTAAAGTGGGAATAAAGATACCTATGTTTCATGGTGTTTGAAGATTTTAAATGGGAGAGATGGAGAGGGAGGAAAAGATGGAGAGACAGAGAGACAGAGAGAGCAAGAGAGAGTGCCAGCACTTAGCACACTGCCTGTTATTGTGTCCGACTCGATGGCACATAACGACAATAAGGAGAAAAAAATAAAGTGTATTCAGTTAACCGCACAGCTGCATTTTTATAAACCCAAGTCAAATGATGCCCTGTCTATTTGAACTTGCTCAAGGAAAAAAAACAAAAAATGTTTAGCTCTCTGTTTTCTACCTTTCACAAATTAAAGAAACTATATCCACTGTCCTTGAGTGAATTCCAACACATAGCAATCCTATAGGATGGAGCAGAACTGACACAGAGGGTTTCCAAGGCTGTACATTTTTGCAGAAGTAGACTGCCTCATGCATCTTCCATGGAGCAGCTGCTGGGTTCTCACCACGAACATTTTGGGAGCTGCCCAATGCTTTAACCATAGCCCAACTAGAGCACCTCAAAGGAACTATACAACCGCAATATTTAGGAACTGCACACGATCAATAAAAAATGATGGCAGGTCCTGATTTGTGAACTCCCAGAAGGCAAAAGGTGCCCAATGGCACAGCTTTAGAAATAAGATCAATATCATTGTCTGGGGCAGTTTATGAAATCTTGGCTAGCTCGGATTTAGAAGAGACTTCTGGCCATGATTGCTTAATATTTCAGAAGAAAAGATTAGCTCCTTTCCCTTGCCAAGAAACACAGAAAGTCAACATAGGGAAAGACCTCAGCAATCGGCCAGACATCAGGCTCATCTCACAGGGGAGGAAACTGGGACCCAATGAGATGAGATACCCTGGACCTCTCAGCGAGCCAGCAACAGGCCCAGATGCCAGAGCCGCAGACGCCCACGGCAGAGCTCCATCACACAGCACCCAGCTGTTACTAGACACCATGGGCCTAATTCTGGCTTACGATTATGACTTGTTGAATTTTTAAATTCCTCTAAAATGAACTTCAACTGAAAATGCTCAGCATTCCCCAATGTTGGATAATTTCTGCAAAGGGGACGAGAATGATGATTTTATTTTATGAAAATGGGGGGACTGACTGTTCAGGCAGTGAGCAGTGTTTCAAAACCAGTGCTTCCTCTGACAGCCATACAAAGCAATTTGGCGCTTTTCAAAAGTTGTTTTCAAGGTGCTTATCTCTCCACAAGGGTATGAAAATTAAAAGTTAGAAATCTCAAAACCTTTGTAAAGCATTCTATTTCTGACATTTCAGTAGGATCTGGAGGCTGTGTTCTTTGTTTCAAAGTACTGAGATGACTGGTTGGTAGATCAGATTTTTTTTTTTTTTAAGTTTTCTTGATTATTAAATATCTCCCTGTGATTTGTAGGTTAGCTTTGCTCATTTCTGCAACCTGAGCCACTATATGGCTTAAAAAAGAAAAGGCAGGCACAATGACTTTAGCCATCTCAAGCAGAGTATATTTTAAAGTTGACTTTTCTGGTTATTCCTCATGCTTAACCAGAAAAGCAGAAAAAAACCCTTCACTCAGAGGATGTGGGTTCTGGGTTCTTGACAAGGCAAGAGTGTTCTTTCACTCTTTAGATCATTACATCCTGTGCTTCAGTGCAGGGTTGATCATTTATGTTTTGAACAAAGGACTGTTTTATCAATAGGGAACATGTAAAAACCTTTCTTTGAGACACTTGCATTTTACCAAGAATAAAGGGCAAGTCAGCTTGCACAACAGGTGTGAGTCAGTCAACTTTGCCTCTGCTTGAAGGAGTTGATACTTGGGGTAAACACATCTGTTGCAAGGAGCAATATTACTAGAGCATATTCATTAGAGTAATGGCTAGTAGGTAAAATCAAGAATGTGAGTCGAAGGCCTATAAGGTGAACATTTACACCAGGAAGATACACTCCTTAGAGCAATCAACCATGGGAGATCACAGGGGCAGTATTTGCACAGAGAGATAGTCCAGAGGGCAGGAATGCATAGGAGAGAAGGACACAGGGAAAAGGTAACTACAGGGAGGAAGTGGGAAGACAGCTGTCACATTGTGGGGATCGCGATCAAGGTCAGGAAGCAAAATGTGTATATGAACTGCTGGAGGGAAAAGGAATTTGCTCTGTGAACTTTCACCCAAATCACAATAATAATAATAATGATAATAAAAGAATGCTAGTCTACATAACAAACCTCACAGGAGTGACAGGGAAAACCAATTTTATCCAGTAGATTGAGTAAAACTACATGAAATCATAAGGAAGATAAATGTCCTCTCTGAAAACACTCACAGAATGGTCAAAATGTGTGTTCACTGATTTGAGACTTATTAAGCAGCCTGTTCCTTCTCTCTTTCAGGCTGACTCATCAGACCTGAGGGGTTCCTTTGTAAGAGGGAGAATGTTTATCTGTGTTAAAATCTGGGCTGTGGTTTTTAGTTGACAGACAGGCAAAGGAGCCTTGGGTGGCCATTGGTGCTACATGCCTAGGTTTCTGCACCATTTTTCTCCCTAACCTTGGTTCTGTGCTCAGCATATGGTGCCACTGAATCACAGGGTCCAGGCTCAGATCTTCTGCGTCTCCAAGTAGTAGGTCTTGTCTGAACTCCCACTTAACCAACCCAGTAACTTTTCTCAATAGCATTCTGTTGAATAAAATTAATAAAGACATCCAAAGAGGAGGAGGAAGGCTTATACCTTAAGAAATTCAAGCCTGTCACCAAGTATTGTTTGCATAATAATCATCCAAGTTAACATTTATTGAGCACTTACCATGTGCCAGGCTGTATGTTACCTTATTTAGTGACAACAACTCCTGCTGTTGTTAGCTGCTGTGGAGTTGGCCCCTCGACTCATGGAGACTCAAAGTATAATGCAATGAAATGCTGCCCAATCCTGCACCAACCCTTGGTCAGTTGTGGCTCTGACCATTGTGATCCACAGTTTTCCTTGCATGATTCTTGAAAGTAGATCGCCAGGCCTTTTTACCTCGTCTGCCTTAGTTTGGCAGCTCTTCTGACACCTGTCCAGCATCAGAGCAACACACAAGTCTCCACTGATACACAGGTGGCAGCTGTGCATGAGCTGCACTGTCCAGGAGTCAAACCCTGGTATCCTGTGCTGAAGGTGAGATTCTACCAACGAACTCCCAATACCTCCTGACACTAATGCTAAGGAGTAAATATTCTTGTTATCCCCATTTTATAGATGAAGAAGCTGAGACCTATGGGGAAAAACGCTCCTTAGGCCATCAAAAGAACAGGAACTCCAGAACACTTAATTGTGCTCATGCAGAACTTATACAAAGACCAAAAAGCAGTTGTTTCAACCAAACAAGGGCATACTATGTGGTATAAAATCAGAAAAGCTGTGCCTCAGATGGTATCATTTTACCATATTTATTCAATCTGGATGCTGACCAAATAATTCTAGAAGGTGGACTATGTGAAGAACCCAAAATCATGATTGAAGGAAGACTTATTAAAAACCTGTGATATGCAGATGACAACCTTACTTGCTGACAGTGAAGAGAAGGACATGAAGCACTTACTGACAGAGATCAAAGACGACAGCTTTCAGTATGGATTACACCTCAACGAAAAGAAAACAAAAATCCTCATAACTCGACCAATAAGCACCATCATGATAAACGAAGAAAATATTTAAGTTAGCAAGGATTTAATTCTTCTTGGATCTACAATCAATGCCAATGGAAGCAGCAGTCCAGAAATCAAATGATGGTATTTCATTGGGAAAATCTACTGCAAAAGACCTCTTGAAAGTGTTAAAAAGAAAGATGTCACTTTGATGACTAAGGTGCACCTGACCTACACTATGGCTTTTTCAATAGCTATATATGCATGCAAAAGCTGGACACTGAATAAGGAAGACCAAAAACTAATCGATGCCTTTAAATTATGGTGTTGGCAAAAAATATTGAATAATATGCCATAAGAATGAACAAATCTGTCTTGGAAAATGTATAGAAAGAACACTCCTTAGAAGCAAGGATGGTGAGACTTTGTCTTAAATACTTTGGACATGTTACCAGGAGGGACCAGTCCCTGGTAGGGGATCAGCAAAAAAGAGGAAGACCCTCAGTGAGAAAGACTGACTCGGTAGCTGCAACAACAGGCTGAAACACAGCAATGATTGTGAGGTTGGCACAGGACCAGGCAGTATTTTATTCTGCTGTACACAGGGTTGCCATGAAACTGTGCTGATTCGCCAGCCCCTTAAAACAAAAGTCATCAAATTATTATTGTTATTGTGTGCTGTCAAGTTAACTTCAGCTCCTAGTGACCTTAGAGGACTGAGCAGAACTGCCACACAGGGCATCCAAGGTAATCTTTATAGAAGAAGACTGCCACATCTTTCTCTCATGGAAGAATTGTTGGTTTTGTAACGCTGACCTTTTGGTTAGCAGCCAAGCACTTACCCTCTATACCACCAGGGATCCTCAGGTCATCAAATTATTAGATGGCAATTGGAGAATTCACTCCAGAGCCAAAGGGAGTAACCTCTATGCTGCATGCTGTAATATAGCTTGGTAGGTCTTCTGAAGCGAGAATACAATAGGAACATTTGGACACTGGCCAGGCCCAGACTAAACAATGGCCATGACTTAACTGTCTGGGAAGTTCCAATTGAGAAAAGAGCCCCACCATAGGGTCTTCAGAGAGTGTCCTGATTATTCTACGATAACTGCTGGAGGTTGTCGGGTGGGGAGCTTTGGAGCCAGACACAATCCAAATGTCTCTCAACCCAGCTTGTGAGAGAACTTGTGAACGTATAGGAAAGAGAGTATATAAAACAGAAAGAGCAAGTCAAGAAAAGCAGTCTCAACACTTAAGGGCATTTAAGACACACAATTCAAGCCTCCGCAATCTTATGTCTTAAAAAACCAATTGTTACTCTGGGGAAGAGGGCCAAAATCCAAATTCAGCAGCTGTGACTGAGGCCATGTTGACAATATGACAGCAATGATGCTACATTTCTGCTAACCCCCAAAGCAGCTGTGCAAGTCAGTGACTCTTCACAGCAGCCAGCCCACGGGGGAGGGTTTTGGAGGACAAGGGGAGGAACCTCTGTGAAGCATCTGCGAGAGCCATGAGGTCAGGCCAGAACAAGGGGAACCACAAGACAGCAGAAGAGCAGAAACTGAGGTAGCAAACGTGAAGATTTAATGGCTCTGAGGGAACAAATGAGTCACCCAGGGATTCTTCTAAGAAGGAAAAAGAAGTGGGACATGGCAGGAAGAGGTTGGCTCAGGCAGTTCCAAAGGTAGTTTGCAATATTTCCCTAAAATTTTTTGTTAACCATCAGCTTTTGAAGGGAGCCCACAGGCTGGTAGATTATGGGGAATTAGAGATGTAACAGCTAAGACCCAGAATAAAAGCTGATGTTCTGAAGAGATCTTAAATGATCATAAAGTTTTGCAGCAGACAGATGTTAGAAGAGATGCTAAAAGGACAGTTAAAAACAATAAACCCGGAAGTTCTGGTAAGATGGTGGAACAGGCAGAAAGACTGCACAGACCCTCTTCAACAAAGAAAAGGGGAACCAATTAACACAGATACGGAAGATAATCCTGGACCCCCAAGCTTTGAAGGGAAGATATACAAGTGGACTAAACTCCAACTAGCAGAAGAATTTACATGAAAACACCAAAAAAGGAGAAATACGGAGCTGTGGTCTGGCAGTGATCCTGACAGCACAGACAGCTTGGACACTGCCGAGTGCTGTTAGGACCTAAGAATCAACCTAAAAATCAGCCCTGCTACCCAGGGGCTGCACGGAGGACTGCCCTGGTGGGAGGTGAATAGAAGGGGAAACAGCGAAGAAGAAGTCGGGCTGAGCTGTGGAGTTTTGCCTGTCCAAAGGGCACAGCCATTTTGAATGTTTACAAGGGGTTTGACCATTCTGGATATTTAAAGCTATGGCATTCTCCCAGATTCTAGGGACTTAAGAACAGGCTCCACTTGCCCGGAACCAGAAGGACATTCCGGACACTGAGGACTGGAAAGGTGCAACATTCCCCTTGTTACTGTTATACACCACACCCTCCTGGTGAATGGAGGTGTGGCCATCCCTCCTCCCATCCACCCTCTAGGCCAGCAGGAATTCCATCCCAGTCTGTGTACTCGGAGGGAGCCTGGGTGCCCTGTACTGCCCTGCCCCGGTTTTTTTTCTTTTTTCTTTTTAGTGTGTTTGTTTTTGTCTGTTTTTAAACTATTATTATTATTATTACTTTGTCCTTTTTATTGTTATTTGTTATTCTTCCTTTCCCAGGTTCTAGTTTTCAGGTTTTTCTCTTTTCCTTGTTCCTGGTTCCAATTTTTTTTTTCTTTCTTGTGGTTAACCCTGTTCCTTGTTTTTCTTTTTGTGTTTTTCCCATTTTTTTCTTGATTATCTTCCTACTCTACCTTTTTTCTCTTATTGCCCTCTCCCCAGATATTGCAGCCCCCCCCCTTTTTGGTTATTGTTCCTGTATGATTACATGGTGTGTTTTTCATCCATTTGCTTTTACTTTTTTGATGGTTATTCAATTGCTATTTTTGTACAACTGACTGGGAGACAGCAACAGTCCCCAAAAGACACAACTACACCCACACCTCCTGCAGCTTCACTTACTGAGTGAGAGCCACCACTTCCTTCTCCACCAACAGGCCAATGATAAACAACCACCAAGAAGAACCTGACTCACCCTCAGCTGCTCTTCACGAACAGTTAATAGAGATCTAAATACAACAATGTCACAATGTCTCGGAGACAACAGACCATCACAGTCCACACAAAGAAGCAGGATAAAGTGGTAGAAACAAGGGCGTAGGATAGAGACCCAAACAACATCACTGAAGAAGCAGCAGCATTGGAACTTCCTGATAAGGAATTCAAAAGAATTATATTTAGTTATCTTCTAAGGGTTCAGAGACAGATCACTACGGAAGTAGGATTGCCCAACCTTCCTTCCGAGGAGTGGCTGGTGGGTTTGAACCGCCAGCCTTCTGGTTAGCAGTCAAGTGCTTTA
>NW_006921693.1:9596073-9597637 GCF_000298275.1 Orycteropus afer afer | reverse complement strand
AACATGACCAAAATAGGTGAGATGAAGTCTGGCCATTCTTGCTTCCAAGGAGCATTCTGGCTGCACTTCCTCCAGGACAGATCTGTTAGTTCTTCTAGCAGTCCATGGGACTTTCACCATTCTTTGCCAGCACCACAACTCAAAAGCATCAACTTTTCTTCAGTCTTCCTTATCCCTCAAATATGATGGTGAAATTAGGAGATTTCCAGATAAGCAGAAACTAAGGGAGTTTATTAAAACCAGGCCAACCTCACAAGAGCTACTAAAGGGAGTCCTTAGAACAGAGAACCAAAAATAGCAAACAACAACCAACCATTAATACACAAGATAACCTAACCGAGAAACCACAGCTATGGACAGATCCAAAGGAAGATGGGGCAATCTACTTCCATAGTGATACTGCCTCAGAAACCCAAGGAGGGGTTGCTATGAGTCGGGTCCAACTCAACAGCACATAACAACAACAACACAACAATAAAGTAAAATAAGCTTACAAGATTGTAAACAGGGAACCAGAGACATCAATTGGCAAATGATGACAACTACAAATGAAAAAGAGGGAAAATACTGTGTAGTTACAGAACTTCTAAATGGTGAGGAAATCAAGAGAGTTGCAATATAGAATGGACTGTTCTAATCTTGGGAAGAAAATTATAAATCACAGGGTAACCTCAAAGAAAAATGATAAACCTTCACATCACAATACAAAAGAGGACAAGCACAAATATTCTGCAAATATTAAAAGAAAGGAACAAAGGAAATGATAACATGATCCATAAACATAATGAGCTCAGCACAGAAAATAATACGGAACAAAGAAACCAGGGACATCATGAAAAAACACAACAAAATGACAGCCAACCAATTCATACTTGTTGATAATTACACTGAATGTTAATGGATTAAATGCACCACTCAAGAGACAGAGAGTTGCAAATTGGATCAGAAAACAAAACCCATCAATATGCTGTGTACAAGAGACACACCTCAATAACAAAAAGACAATCCAATTAAAAATGGGCAGAAGCCATGAATAGATACTTCCCCAAAGAGGATATTCAGGTGGCTAACAAACATGAAAAAATGCTCATGATCACTAGCCATTACAGAGATGCAAATCAAAATAACAATGAGATACCATCTTGCTCCAGCACTAGTAGCAAAGTTGAATAAGACAGAAAATAACAAATTCTGGCAAGGATGCAGAGAGTTTGGGACTCTCATACACTGCTGGTGGAACTGTAAAATGGTACAACCACTGTGGAAAGCAGTTATAGTGACTCCTTAAAAAGTTGGAATTAGAAATACCATTTGACCCTGCCATTCCATTACTAGATATCTATCCTAAAGAAGTGAGAGCCATGACAAGAACAGACAACACTATTTACAATAGCCAAAAGATGGAAACAACCTAGGTATCCATCAACTGAGGAATGGATAACCAAACTATGGTACATACACACAATGGAATACTGTGCAACCCTAAAGAATAACGTAGAATCTGCAAAACACCAGATAGCGTGGATGAACTTGGAGGACATTATGCTGAGTGAAATAAGTCAAT
>NW_006921693.1:9559334-9594963 GCF_000298275.1 Orycteropus afer afer | reverse complement strand
CATATGAGTTGAACATTTACCTGAGATAGATACACTCCTTGGAGAGATCAGTCATGGGAGAAAGAAGGGCTGGTTATGCACAGGGAGACAGCTCAGGGGGCAAGAGTACATGGAGGGATGGACACAGGGAAGAGGTAACTATGGGGAGGAAGTTGGAGGGGAGCTGTTGCATTGGGGTACATTGTAGTCAATGTCACGAGACAACGTGTGTGTGAACTGCTGCATGGAAAGTGAATCTGCTCTGTAAACTTTCACTCAAATCACAATTAAAAAAAAAAAAGTTGTTGTCAAGTCAATTCCAGCTCCTGGTGACACCATATATCTCAAGAAGCATTGTGTCCATAGGATTTCCAATGGCTGACTTTTCACAGGAGATTGGCAGGCTTTCTTCTGAAGTGACTCTGGGTGGGTGTGAACCTCCAACCTTTTGGTTAGTAGCTAAGCACATTAACCAATCCTTTGCACCACCCTGGGACTCCAAACTATGGTGGTGTCAGGGGGAGCCAGAAGGTAAAGCTAGGAGCTAATACACATGAATCTTCCTTCCTCAGAATTCTATCAAGAGCTGATTTCGCTCAAGACCAAAATTTCCCTGGTTAGAAATAACATTTTTCATGATGTATGTTGGAAGGCCAAGAAGCAAAGTAGATATAAAAAAAAAAGCTCCCCAAATAACCTTCAACAGAACCAGCTTGGATTTTATTGCAGAAGACCTCTTCCTCACCCTAGGTTCCCCAGGGATTGCTAACCATCTATTAATATGCAAAGGCTGATGTGGCAGGGCTAAAATTTAGAAGCCTTAGAAGCAGGAAGCTGAAGGAAAATTAAATGCTTTTCCTTCCCATAAACCTTCTGATTACATTACCATACCCAAGCCACAGGCACACATATTTTTTTTTACATGATATCCTAATCACACCTGGGTGAGGTCCTTATTATCTCTCACCTGAGTCTTCACACGTCAACATTTTGAAATCTGTCTCTCCCTCTCTTGGCATCATGATATCCAAATTGAAAATATCAAACCGCTTGGCTGTTCATAGCCATGTTAGCATGGTGAGTTATGGACAGCTGAGTTATGGACACACCTTCTATTTATTGTGTGACCTTGAGCACTGCTGTTGGTGCTAGCTGCCGTAGTCTGCCCCCCACTCACGGTGACCCCCTAGGAAACAGGAGGAAACACTGCTGCGTTTTGCTCCATCCCCTTGATCAGTTGCAGATCAGATGCTGTGATCCGTAGGGTTTGCCTCTCTGAATCAGTTCTTCCATCCATAAAATAAAGACATTAAAAATGTTTTCTATATACCAGGGATCATATATGCTAAATTCTTTACAATTGTTGTCTCACTCGATCCTCTCAGTTTTGTGATGTTGGTATGCATTATTTCCTTCATTGTCCCCAAATACTGAGGATGCCTGCTTCACAGAGTTCAGCCTCTAAACAAATGATATAACGTATGTGACAAAATACCTCCTCTGCCATGCAACACGAAAGAAGTGCTAGTTAGCTACACATTCATTTTTAGTTCAAACAAATCCCAGAACTTGTATTGAGAGAGTGCCTGTAATTGGCACGTTCTAAGAGGGAAAGGAATGGTAACTTAGGTCCAAATCTGACATGATCTCCTATAAACTGGCAGTTTTTCATGGGAGAAATAAAACAAGGCAAAACATAGAAAAATCTAATCCCATGCAGCACCCAGGGTTTGAGGTCTCTGGGGGGTGCAAACGGTTAACGTTCTTGGCTGCTAACCAAAACGTTGGAGGTTGGAGTCTACCCAGAGGTGCTTCAGAAGAAAGGCCTGGGAATCTATTTCTGAAGATCACCCATGGAAAACCTTATGGAGCATAATTCTACTGTGACACACATGCCACAAGTTGGAATCTGACCTGTCGGCAACTGGTTAGTTTCAGACATTTGCATACATCATCATGAAGTTTAAAAAACAGAGAGAGAGCAGGAAAGAGTAGAGTTTTTAATTTTATAGTAGTAAATAATTTTTAAATAATTTGCTGTTATTTGATGAAACACCTGGAAGCCTCAAGAATTCCCCACTCTGTGCTCCAGCCGGCTCAGTGAAAGTCACCAGAAGACTCACCCACCAGCCATCTCTGCAAGTTATGAACAAAGTAAAACTGCAAAGCAAATCAGTGTTCATAAGAATTGCTCCTCTGTTTAGTAGCTGAGGTGGGTGTGACATGGGCATGGCAATGAAAAATGGAAGCCAAAGCCAGCTCTGTTATTGTTGTGTGCTGTCAAATTGTTTCAGATTCACAGTGACCCTGCAGGACAGAGTAGAACTGCTCCATAGGGTTTCTTAGGCTGTGATCTTTACAGAAGAAGATCACCAGGTGTTCTCTCTAGGAGCCACTCATGGGTTCAAACCACTGACCTTCCAGTTGGCAGCTAAACGCCTAACCATTCTACTACCAGGAGGCCTTAAGGTATACTTAGCATGCAGCAAATCTACCCTGTGATGCTGTGTTTAGGCAAGTGTTTCCTGCAAAATGCTTGTAATTTCAAGAGAAAGAACAGATTTAATCAAGAGAAAGTTCCATGCATTATTTTAAAATATTTAAAATATTTTTAAAATAATCTCTCTTTCTCTCCAATCTACCCAAAGCCCTCGTATCCTTGATCAGCAAACCCTGCCGACTGCAGCAGATGCAGGGTCTCCTTAGTTAAAAGGACCTAGAAGGCTTGTGAAGTTGAAGGGGAATTACTTTAACCCATCTGTAGAAATAAGCTAGCCTCGTTAGAAGAGAGGATTTCTGACAGTGGGGTTTGTTCTGGACAAAGGCATTCAGTCTGGTTAGAACACAAAGGGGTATTTTTGTCAGAAAAGGGAATTTCCCAGTGAAGCCTAAACTCTTCTATGCTCCATCCCCTAAGGAACCAGAAATGGAGAGCAGCACACTGGAGTTCGAATGAAGTAAAGCCATCTTGCACGGAGGAATTACCATGAATTACCATGCATGATGTTGGAAGGGAAAGGTTTGGGCAAAGTGGAAGAAAGGAAATAAAAATCAATCAATCCATCAAGGGAAAGGGTCAGGAGAGTTCAGAGTCCTTGGTGTTTGGATTGAGGAATTAAACACCTCTAAAGAGCTGTCATAACAAAAAGATGAAGGCTGGGCTCCATGCTCTCCTGACATTTACTTCAACTATTAAGCATTAAATATTTACAAAGCACTTGGGCTCGTAGAGTGCTTTCTAATTCTTCTTTAAATTTTTGCCTTCTGCTCTGATGGGGAGGTGTTGCTATCACTCCTACTTTATTGGTGTGGAAGTGAAATCAGCTCAGAAATGCCACGGGACTTCTTAAACACTGCAGTGTTAATGGGAGAGCTGGGGCTGCCGCGAGTGGCAACGACACATGCATGGAACCATAGACCTAGTATAACCAACCTGGACTCACGGAAATCAGCCAGTGGTCCTAAAAGAAATCCAACAGGAAGTCAGTGCCTTGCTTCCTGTCTATGATCTGTTTTTGCCGTGGGCAGGACACTAGATTCTTTCATTGTAGTGATGTGAGGAGAGCAGGAAGGGAAGGGAAGTGATGGAGCACTTACGAATGTGGTCAAAGCAAGCCCATAGGAGCTCCTGCTCTTATCACTCTCTGAGCCACAAGGCTGTCATGGTCGAGAACTTGGGGTGTGTTGTATTTCACACACAATGAAGCATTTAGGTTCCAGTCCCCCATGACCACCATATCTTTCTTCTCTACTGTGCTCTCTCAGGAAGATACTGACCATTTCCTTCATTTCATTTGGCAGTCAAATTATTATAATTATCACAAGAATAATAACTAATATTTATCGATCATTTACCATGTCCCAGACACATTCTGAACACTTTGTATAATCATATAATGTTCCCAGCAGTACTAAGAAGTGCTTGCAATCATGACTGTCATTTTCTGGATGTATAAACTGAGGCTCAGAGGGTTTACACCTAGGTGCACCACAGCTAGTATGCTGTGAAACAAGAACCTGAATCCAGTGCTCATGCAGTCACATCACACTACCTTCACATCTGCCTCTGCCCACACCCTAATGTTGCCCGAATGTTAGGCAGACAGATGCAGCTTCTTGGTGTTTAGTGTGTCTCGACCTCTACTATTTATTATGGCTCTTTTCTTTCTAGCCAAGGCATTCTCCTTACATGATCAATCATATTCCACATCTACCAAGTTTTAGTGACAACTACTCATTGATTTTACTTGCTTAACTAAGAGTCTCTAGGTTCTTTTGATTCCCGTTTGGTGCACTAGTAAAGACGAATATGGTCAGAAATGTAGTGGTAACCGCCCTCATAATTTTTAAAAATATGAATCTGGGCATCTTCCCTGCTCTTATTTTCCTGTATCAGGGGTTGGCAAACTATAGCCCATGTGCTAAATCTGGCCCTTGGCCTGTTTTTATATGCTTTTGCAAGCTAAGAATAGTTTTCTACATTTCTAAAGAACTGTGCAGAAGAGAAAAGGAGCCCTGGTGGCATGACTGTTAAGAGCTCAGCTCCTAATGAGAAGATCGGTGGTTTGAACCCATGAGCTGCTCCTCTGGAGAATGACCTGGTAACCTGCTCCTGTAAAAATTACAGCCAAGGAAACCCTACAGGGCAGTTCTACTCTGTCCTGCAAGGTCGCCATGAGATGGGGTTGACTAGATGGCACACAACAACAACAAAGAAGAAGGAGGAGGAGGAGGAAAGGGTAGAAGAGGAAAAGGAGTAGAGGGAAAGTGAAAGACTACCTTTGGTCTTTACAGAAAAAAAATTGCTGACCCCTGTCTCTATCAGACCTAAAATCCACACTGTTTCCTTATTTTCTCTGGACATCCTCCTCCATCCCTTTGCATAATCAGAGAAACTCCTCTTCATCTGATTAGCCAACATCCAAGAAAATAAATCAGAAAGGAATCCCAGCTGTGATATCAGCAACCACCAATGGTGTGCGGAGCCGGATGATTCCCCCAAATCAGCAATGGGATTTCACGCAGGTAGACGGGATCAGGCCACTGTGGGAGTATATGTACCATGGAAATGGGCGCACACATTTACCCAAACATAAACCAAACAAAAAAACAAACTTACTGCTTTTAAGTCAGATCCCACTCATAGTGACCCCTCCTTGGGTTTCTGAGGCGATATCTCTAAGAAAGCAGATTGCCCAATCTTCCTTCTGAGGAGTGGCTAGTGGGTTTGAACCACTAGCCTTCTGGTTAGCAAATGTCTTAGGCACTACGCCACCAGAGGTCCTACCCAAACTTAACAAACCAAACCAAACTCACTGCCGTCAAGTCGGTCCCGCCTCATAGTGACCCCCTCCTCGGGTTTCCGAGGCAGTATCTCTACAGAAGTAGGTTGCCCGGTCTTCCCTCCGAGGAGTGGCTGGTGGATTTGAACCACCAGCCTTCTGGTTAGCAGTCAAATCCATTAGGAACTACACCACCAGAAAAAATATGTCACCCAAATTCCTCAGTCTCCAAAAGCATTCTACGGTCAGGACTAAGGTCACATATATGTAGGAGATGCAGAGACTACCATATAAATGTTTCCTTTTGTAAACAAAGTCAAGAAATGAAGAGCTGAAATCAAGAGTCACAAATCCAAATATCCAAAGTAGGGCAGAGAGAATACATATAGGGACAGCTGGCTGAAAAACAATAGGAAATGAGGGCTCATGGAAACAAGAGACCTGAAGCAAAGACATCAAGCCTTCTGCCAGGCAACCAAAAGACCGCCTGCCAAATTATGGCCTCTGGCTTAAGTGAAAGGATTTTCAGGAAGAAACCTTTGTCTTTACAAAACATTTTCCCTGCCTGTCCTGCACATTGTATTACACTGGTTTGAAAAGCAATAAAAAGATTTTCCTGAGATAGAAGAGAAAGTGTATTAACTCAGGTTTAGTGAGTTGGGGGAAGTTTACTGGGAGTGGTTCTGAAGACCGCAATACACTGAAAACATTGTCGTCTCAGGCGATGTCTTTTCAGCCTGACAGAAGGATTAACTGAGGGGCAGCCCCTAAGCATCCTGATCCTGGCTCTGTGATTCTGCAGCTCAGCTTCCTCCTGCTACTGGGGGAAGAAGTCTATTAACTATTTCAAGCTGTAAGGCTGGCATTTCATTAAGTGGTTCCTCTCTGGGGCTTTAAGCAACTTCCTCATGGTGGATTTGCCTCTCAGGGTAGAAAATTCCCTCCCTCCTCCCTGATTCATTTATCCAGCAAGTTGCTGTAGAGATGACTCCCTGAGTTGGAATGGACGCCACATGTGCAGAGCAGAAGTGCTCAGTAGGGTTTGTGACGGCTTGCTTGAAATACTTTAATTTATCTAACCATAAACAGATTCCATTCAATGATATAAGCCCAAGCTGAAAAGAAGAAAATAAAAAAGTGCTTCTAACACCTCAAAAATACTGATCCACCGCCCTGCCATCCCAACAGAGATCTTCACTTCATTATCTGGCTCCATTATAGTACAATATGAAGGTTCCCTGGTGGTGCAGTGGTTAAGCGCCTGGCTGCTAACCAAAACATCAGTAGTTCAAACCCACTAGTGCCAGAGAAAAGTGTGGCAGTCTGCTTCCTCAAAGATTACAGGCATGGAAACCCTATAGGGCAGTTTTACTTTGTCCTATAAGGTCTCTATGAGTTGGAATCAAGGGGGAGGCAACAGGTTTGGTCTTTTTTAAAAAAAAAAAAAACAACACACATTTTATTGAAATATAATTTGTATATAGTGAAATACACAAAACTAAAGTGAGGTTTGGTCTTTTTAGGTAAAGTCTCTGGTGCATAGTGCCTAAGGCACTTAACTGCTAACCAGAAGGCTGGCAGTTCAAATCCACCAGCCACTCCTCAGAAGGAAGGTTGGGCAATCTATTTCTGTAGTGATGCTGCCTCGGAAACCCAAGGAAGGGTCGCTATGAGTCAGGTCCGACTCAATGACACATAACAACAACAACAACATTATGAGTATTAAAGAAGACATGGAGTTGGCATCTCACCGTGCACTCTGTGGTTCTAAGTTGGTAACTACACTATACCAAAAATCCCACTGTTGATTCTGACTCATAGCGACCCCCATTGGGTTTCTAAGACAGTAAATCTTTATAGAAGTAGATTGTCCCGTGATCCTTCCAACTGTACTATAGAAACAGAAATTCTTTTATATGGGTCTTTCTGATCAATGGTACCACAAGGGAACCTCCGATTAGTAGGGATAATTATGTTATGTGAGGGCAATTCCAATGAAGGTTAATCTTCAAAGAACAAAGATCTTAGGGACTTAACGTCTGACTCTGTTTCATTATTATCATATTTGGAGTCGGGAAATTAAATGGAGCAGAGAGGTAAGTACGAAAACTCAATCAACATCTTCTCCTTGGCTTCTTCATCGTGCTTCTGATGCCTGGACTGCATCACCTTGTGAACTGATATCAGTCAGGCAGATGGGAGTAATCAGACCACATTAACAGGAAAGCCAGGGCTCAACAGTGGAGTGAGGGGTCAGGTGAAGGCCTGTGTTTACGGGCTGTGCATCAGTGAAGGAAGTAGCAAATCTAAAGGAGTTTGATTCACAGCAACAATGTAAGCAGTAATTCTCTTCTGGTAAAATAAGACCCCCTTTGTGTATGAATAAAACTTAAATAAACAGCAGGCAGTCAAATGACAAGCAGCTGTAGGTGTATGGGGCTTTTTCATGTATTGTCCTCATTACTATTTGGGCAGGTGGTGCCAAAATAGCCTAAATCTGTCCCCAAACTGTCTCTCAGACGAAAGCCCAGAGCACACTGCTGTTACCCCACTGGGCCCAATAAAGGAAAGCACTGTGACCTTTCCCCTGAAAGAAGATAATAAGCTGAGGAAAGTTACATTTTAGCTTCCATTTTATATTCCCAGTTTCATCAGGAAGAAAAACCAGTTGATTCCAACTCACGGCCCACGTGTGTCAGCTTCCGTGTGCACATGAGGCACCTGTTACGCAGGGTTTCAATGGCTGTTTTGTGCAAGCAGATCACCAGATTCTTCTCCCAGGGTGCCTCTGGGTGGACTCTAATGTCCAACTTCTCAGTTAGAAGCCGAGTGCATTAAACATTTGTACCATCCAGGGATACAAGGAAAAAAGAATGATTAAATTTGTTTTTGGAAGGAGAAACATTCACATCTCTTACACTAAAAATTAACCAGCTTTATATACGCCAAATTATTTATTGAAAACTGTAGTTAAAGCTGGTGGTCTATTTAAGTAAAGAGCAAAGTTACCAACAGAATTCCCTGCAATAGAAAGATGTACAAAGATGCCTTGAGCTACACAAAAGGGTGATTGTGAACTGCCATTTGTCTTAGTCCTTTTACCAACCGAGGAAGCTGACTCATCTCCGAGAAGACGGATCCTTCTAATCCCCTCAGAAAACCTCAGGAAACGCATCTAAACTCTTCCATTCCTCTTGGTATGCTTGATGTGGCGCAGATTCTACTGCATTTTTATGAGTAAATACAACATATTGCTGTAACTGGAGTACACCTGAACATCAAACAACCATCCTTACAACTGGACCAATGAGCAAAATCATGAAAAGTGGTGAAGAAACTGAAGTCATCGGGGGTTTCCTTTCTCTTGGATCCCTAATCCATGCCCATGGAAGCAGCAGCCAGGAAGTCAAGCAACACATGACATTGGGCCAATCTGCTGTCAAAGGCCTCTTTCAACTATTACAAAGCAAAGATGTCACTTTGAGGTTCCCCTGATCCAAGCCATGGTATTTTCAATAGCTCATATGTATGCAAACTCTGCACAATGAATAAGAAAGACCAAAAAAGAATTGGTGCATTTGAACTGTGGTGTTGATACAGAATATAGAACATACCATGAGCTGCCAAAGAAATGAACAAATCAGTCTTGGAGGAAGTACAGCCAGAGTTCTCCTTAAAGCAAAGATGGTGTGATTTCGTCTTTACTTTGAACCCATTATCAGCAGGGGACCATTTCCTGGAGAAGGACATCATATTGGTTAAGGAGAGGATCAGCTAAAAAGAGAAAGACCCTCAATAAGATGGATTGACACAATGGCTGCAACAATGGGCTCAAACCCAGCCACACTCGCGAGGATGGTGCAGGGCCAGGCAACGTTTCACTCCATTACAATGTAAGGTCGCTGCAAGTCGGAGCTTACTCAATGGCCCCTAACAGCAGCAGCACAACTGGAGAGGAGCTCAGTGGGCCTCTCTCCCTCCGTAGTTTGAATTTTCATTATAATGTTATTGTGGTTGTTAGTTATAGCAACAATTACATAATAATATTTTGTTATTATTTTTCAGTATTAGTTGAGTTTTTTCTGAACAAAGGAAACTTTGAATAAGTGCCACATACAAATGAACTCGGACATGTCTCAGACTCCTAAACCCAAACTAGAGCAAGCAGCAGATGTGAACACACAGGGATCTGCTGGCCCGCTTCTCTGTCTAAGGCACCTAATGTAGTTGCCCTGTTAGAAAATATATACAGTCAGAAGTGAAATAATGAGATACCAGTTTTCAATAAATAACCTGGCACATATTTTTAACCCAGATATCCCAAGCCCTTCCCCTTTCTGATGACGCCTTTCTTTTGCTATCCAAATAAAACGGCTGATTATTCTCCACTACAACTGCTTGCCCCAAAATCTACTCTGCCCCTGTGAGTGTCCAGAGTCTGACCTCTATGGCCGCCATTACCCAGTCTCCCTTGCTATCTGACTTCCATAGGGTCTGGACACTGGGAGGCACTTGCAGGGGATCAGAGGAGGGAGGGAAGAGGTCTGAGTGGTGGTTTGAACAGCCCCGCCCATCTAGCTGTAGCTCCAGCCATGCCTACTGGTGCTGCAGGGGACACATCTCCCATTGACACTAGCTTTCATCACCCTCTGGAGACATGCCTCTCATCCTCGCCTCCCCATGCCCAGGTGCTGAGGGCTCCCCACTGTTGCTAGTCCCTAGGCCTATCCCCACTCCTGGTTGGTTCCCTAAACTCTGTGTTGCCTCTGTTCCAGCATATCACCTGTTTGCTGCCAGGCCCCTGCCTGATACAGGCCTCTCCAACACAAAAAGTAGACCAGTACTCCTCCAGTACGCCTGACAATTCCAGGAGAGGCTGGAGGACACTGTGACTCTTTCCTCTCACCACTGCACCTGCATGGCCTCTTCCAGCTTATTTCTCAACCACTCCATTAGCCACCCTGCCCCTGCAGATGTTCGCTTCGTCTCACCATGGAGCAGTTCCTGGTACCCTCATTCCTCCAAAGCACATGACCACAATGTGTTTTCTTTGGCAAAATTTTGCTGAAGGTTTGAGAAAGATGGAGGAGGGCTCCTATTTGAAGCAAAACAGGAAATAAGTTAAATTTAATCTTAAACTAAAAACAACAACAAAAAAAACCTCACTGCCATCGAGTTGATTTCAACTCATAGAGACCCTCATTGGTTTCCCAAGGCGGTAAATCTTTACAGAAGTAGATTGCCTCATCTTCGTTCCGTGGAGTGGCTGCTAGATTTAAACTGCCAACCTTCTGGTTAGCAGTCAAACACCTTAGGCACTGTGCCACCAGAGCTCCTTAAAATTAATCTTAGATAGGGTAAAATTCCTCAGTCAAATTTATTCAGCCACCCACACTGTAGAGGAGGCTGCCAGATTTCTCCTTAAGCCTTGTTAGCTGTCATAGCATTGGATCTCTTCTCTCGCCCCAAATCCTCTCCCATTTTCCCCCAAACCTTTGCACCATCTAACTGCTGCCCTTCGTAAGAGTTTCCCCAAGGACCAGTACTCTACCATGCACAGTACTGCTGCTCTGTCTTATCTTTCAAGATCACCCCAAAGCGTCTAGCTCAGAGGTTGGCAAGCTCCAGCCCAGTGGGTCAAAGCCATCTGTTTCTAGAAATAAAGTTCTATTGGAACACAGCCATGCTCATTACCTACAGCCTCTTTCACGCTACAACAGCAGAGTTGAGTAGCTGTGACAAACACTGTATTTTAGGCCCTTTCTGGCCCTTTGCACAAGAGGGCCCCATCTAGTCTTCCACAACTAAAAAAAAAAAAAAAAAAAAAATCAGGTATTTTCCTAAATAAAAGTTGTGGTCTTTCTTTAGATTAACTTTTTCCTTTGACCAGGGTATCAAGATGAATATGTAGCCAGCTTTTAAGATTTTTTTTTTTCTTTTTATCACTCAGTATCATAAATACTCGCAGTCAGTGAAGATTGGAGAAATAATGTTCTTACATTCAGACTGCAGGCAGAAGCCACCTTTCTGGGGGACAGTTGGATTGCCCCAGTCTGACTGACAAACGTAGCCAGGTCCTGGGCCACCTCCGCAGTCACTGCTGTGCTCGCCCACTGTTGAGGCCGTGGTGTATTCCAAGCGCCTTCTAACCTAGGGGCTTCAGATCCAGTAGTGTGTTGGGCAACACATTCTGTTCTGATCCATGGGATTTTTAGTGACTAATTCTCAGAAGTAGATCACCAAGCCTTTCTTAGTCATAGCCTGGAAGCTTTGCTGAAATCTGTCCCCCATGAGTGACCCTGCTGGGATTTGACATACTGATGTCACATGCCCCCAGCATCACAGAAACACTCAAGCCACTGCAGTGTGACAAAAACTGACAGGTAGTACAATATGGAGGAGATCTGGTGGTGTAGTGCCTAAGGTTAATCAGAAGGCTGACAGTTCAAACCCACCAGGCACTCCTTGGAGGAAGGTTGGGCAATCTACTTCCATAGTGATACTGCCTCAGAAACCCAAGGAGGGGTCACTATGGGTCGGATCCAACTCAATGGCAGTGAGTTTGGTTTGGTTTGGTTTCAGTACAATATGCAGTATGGTCCTATTTAAAGAAAAAAAAATATACAGAGAGATACATACACATACACACACACACACATATGCACACATACAAACAGAGCAATCTAGGACAATATACACCAATTTTTCAGCATAGTTTTCTCTGGATGGGAAAATAACCAGCTTTTATTTTTTATTTTTTTTTCCTTTTCTTTTTCTATTTTTTTCACCCATGGAAAATACATTTTATACATTACTAATCATTTTCTGTTTGATGAGATCCTGAATGGACTTGTTTCCCAGAGTTGTAATGGATGCTTGCTGAAGACTAATGGTTGGCTTCTCTAATTAACCGAAACTTCTCACCTTTCTCCTGTGCCATCTCGAGTCCCCTCTGATAAGTTCCAGACTGACTCTACTCAAACAAGCTCTGTTGTAGCAACAGCTGACATCCTGTCTGTGCTGCTGAACGTGAAGACTCCTGCATCCTCTTTATTAGATCAGGACCTTGTTTGTTTTGAGCTGGGTTTATTTTTCTCCTTTTTAACTCGCTCTAAAAATATATCTAGCCACAAAAATAGAGATGACGGAATACAATAAATTTGGTCTTCATCCTTCCGTGGTCTGGGAATTGTAGGCTGGAAATTCAATACAAAGGACCTGCTTTCTGAAGCATCTGGCACATGGAAGAACTGTAAAGGCTGGAGAGGAAGGGGGATGGGAGAAAGGTTTGTCCCCTGGAAAGTCACGTTGTTACATTAGGGGCCTTTGACCACACAGGAGCTCTTTGGTGCTGCTCAGAAAAGGGGAAGGAAATCAGCTCTTTAATTTATTGGACAACTTCAAGAATTCCAAAAGCAAATATGAAAATTTCTTCTACTGTTAATGTTAATACTTCAGTGCCCAGCAGAAGACTATGATGCAGCCGATGACATATTGTTCCACTGTGTAGGGCAATGTGCCGGTTTCATGAAGCGTGGTGCAGTGGAAATAGCCCAGGCTCTGGAGCCAGACAGATTCAAGCATTAAAATCCCCATCCTTGCAGCTTCACAGCTGCGGGACTTTACTAATTTGTGCCTCTCTGGACTTCAAGGAACCCTGGTAGCACAGCGGTTAAGGTGCTCAGCTGCCAACTGAAAAGTCAGCAGTTTAAACCCATCAGCTGCTCCATGGGATAAGATGGAGCAGTCTGCTTCCGTAAAGATTACAACCTTGGAAACCCTATAGGGCAGTTCTACTCTGTCTTATAGGACTGTTATGAGCAAGAATCAACTCAATGGTTATGAGTTTGGGTTTTGGGTTTGGGCCTCAATTTCCTTTACTGCAAACTGAAATACTATTAACAACCTTGTAGTGATTTTGCTTTGGGGGCATGGATGGTTCAGTGGCAGAATTCTCGCCTTCCATGCAGGAGACCAGGGTTCAATGACCGGCCAGTGCACCTCAAGTGCAAGCCACCACCTGTGTGTCAGTGCAGGCTTGCCTGTCGCTATGATACTGGCAGGTTGCAGTGGAGCACCAGACGAAGAAGAATGGATTGGGAATCCATTTCCAAAATCCAGCTGATGAAACCTATGGATCACAGCGGTCTGATCAGAAACCCATTGTAAAGATGACTCAGGATGGGGCAGTGTGTTCTACTGTGTGTGGGGCAACTGGGAGTCAGGTACTGACTTGAAGGTAGCTAACAATATCAACCACCACCACAACAGTGATTTTTAGTTTTTATTGTTTGAAATTATATATACAAGGGTACTACAGTGCTTGGTACCTAATAATAGTAAAAGCTAGCTATTATTATTTATAACACTGATTATAATAATAATCACCTAATTTGTCCAATTTTTCAAACTCAGAATCAAAGTTGTTGTTGTTGTTGTTGTTGTTACATGCTGTCGAGTCAGCTCTGACTCATAGTGACCTTGTGTACAACAGAACGAAACACTGCCCAGTCCTGGGCCAGCCTCACTATACCTGAGCCCATCGCTGCAGCCACAGACTCAAAGTAAGGCCTAAAACAAAATTTCCAGTCAGTCTTCCAGGAATTAGTTAGGAGGTTTGGATAGTAGCTTATTTCTAGCTAGTTCTTTCACCATCCTGATTTTCCAACTTTTTAAATCACCTGCTATGTAAACCTTCGACAGCCCACCGATTGCAGGCGATAAAAGAGAAAGGAAAATAACTCCCTTTGTTCTGCACATGTTTGCAGAACCTGGTTGTAGCTGAAGCTAGTCCTAAATTATTCCTTTCATTTTATGCTAGTAATTGACCACACTGCTTATTAAGAAGTCAAATCTTTTCTTAAAAGACTACTTAAACGTATTGATTTGTCCACATCTAGAAGCCTGATCGATATACTCTAGATAAATCACTCCAGTCCATCTATATACCTAGTGTCTTTTCTTCTTCTCTGGTGGTACCTTGCTACTGTCTGGATGCTGCAAAGAGACCCTCTCTTATGGTTGCCTGTTGAGCTTTTTTGATTATTACAAAAATTTTGTGAAAAATTATTGACAAAATTTTGCAAACAAGGAAATTGAACAGACTTTAGGGATGTCAGGAGTCAAATATGTTCTTCGTCTCTAGCTTTCCATTGAAAGCCCCTAGGTATGGCTCAGTCTGCAAACTTTGGGTTGGCTTGAAACATTAGTATGGAAAGGTCCGTGTGGGTCTTTCGAATTCCCATCTGGCAAATGTTCGTTTGTGAACTTCCCTAACTCCTCAGGGGTCTAGATTCCGATTCTTCTTGAGGCAACGAGGCTGTGCAAATGTTTGAATGAAGGCTCAGACAAGGTTCTTTCCAAGTTTTAAGGTTTTTGCCTTAAAAACTCTAGCAATCAAAGGATGTGAACAAAAATTTTTAGCTCCAATATTTCCAATCATAAAGTATAATTGTTTTCACTATAAAGATGTTAAGAAAACTTGGCTAAGCTTTCAAGAACAGTTCTCCCTAACAGAGACAAACTATTCCATCACTAAGACAAATAACTACTCTCCCTCCCTCCCTTGCTACTCATCCTTTCATGCCTTCCTCATTTATGCATCATAATGCTCATTCTACAAAGGGGCAGACTGCCCTGTCCCTAGCCCCTAAAACAATCCCAGGGACACAGCGATCCTTCAACATATGCTGTTTGAATGAATAAATAAACGAGGTCCCTCAGGTCAATCAACCAGCCCCTCTGTTATTACCACAGCCTACAGTGTGGCAGTCTCCATACTTCATGCTGTGGAAGTAATGCAGTGGACAACAGGACAGACACCACCCCTGCCTTCTTGGACCTTACCACTGAATGATAGTAAGTGCCATTGAGCTACTGGTATTTTAAGTACCAGCGGGGACATCCATGGTGGACAGGTTTCATTGGGACTTCTAGACTAAGACAGAGTAGGAAGAAAGGCCTGGTGATCTACTTCCAAAAATTAACCAATGAAACTTACAGCTCACAACAGAACATCGTCCAGAATTGTGAAACGTAACGGCGATTCGGATGATGGGGCGGAACCGGGCGGCATTCTGTCTGTTGCACACAAGGTCTCCGTGAACTGGAGCCAACTCACAGCATCAAACAACAATCATCTTCAAGAAGAAGGGGGGAGTAGGGACAGACAGGGCAAGGTATTCTGATTAAGACACACAAGCTGGCCCCTAAAAGACAGGTCAGAGCTTCCAGAGGAAAATTAAGACCTAGGCAGGGAGACAGAGGAGAGGAAGGCCCTGAGGTGAGAAGTAAGAAAAAACACATCTATGAATACATCTGTGAACGGCCTTGGAAGAAATGGACACACACACACACACACAGAGAGAGAGAGAGGGAGAGAGAGAGAGGCAGTGGAGGGAGAGCGAGAGAGAGAAGTGAGGTGACGAAAGAGAGGAGTGGACACAAGCACTATTTCACAGGTGAAAATGGCCTAATCTACCCCGGATGAAGGGGTAGAGACAGAAGAAATCGAGGATGGCTCACCATTCTGGCCTCAGGAACTAAGGGCCTTTTTCTTGAATTCTTTTCTAGAATTTTAATTCGTTGTTATTAGTGTCTCAGGTTGGGAGACATTGCAAAGAGAAAGCAGCTATAAATGTGTATCTGTTCCTTAGCTAGCCAAGTAAGGTCTCCCAAGAAGTGGCCTTTCCCTCTCTCCCCACACCCTTCTCAGCACTATGTTCCAGGTCCCCCTAATAGTTCCTCATTTGCTTGCCTTTCCTTTTTTAACTCCCTTTGCATGGAATGTCCATTCACCATTTTCCACCTAATTAACACTTCAGCTTTTAACAATACTCTGGAGTCATGTCCTCCCTGACACCTCTTAAGTAGGACTGACAACTCCCTACTTCATTTCCCACTGCACCCGGCAGACAGTGGCTGGTTCAGGCTGAACTGTTTACAGTGGCCAGGAGCCACGCACACAAGAGGCCCACTTGTGCATCCCAGGGATGGCGGCAGCTGGGACTATCTGAAAAACACTTGCCCTAAGTAAAAGGCAACTCAGCCTCAACCAGCTGTTACGCTGGGAATTTGGGGCCTGATGCGTCTACATTTGATCTACTTTAACAAAGCTCAAGATCTGAGATTGTTCACAGGACGAGTGTGTGTTTGTGAGGGATGCGTGTGTATGTGTGTGAGTATGCACTTTCTCAATTTTTCAGTGTTGGCTCAAAAGAACATGTGTGTTCTGAACTCTGAGCAGGGCTAGCCAGAAGAAGGTTGGTGGTTCAAACCCACCAGCCACTCCACAGGAGGAAGTCAGAGCAATCAACTTCTGTAAAGGTTTACCACTTCGGAAACCCAATGGGGATTGGTATGAGTCGGAATTGACTCGATGGCAGTGGGTTTGGTCTTTTTTGGTTGGAACAGGACATCCTAAACCTTCTTATGCTCCTTTGTCTTCTTGTGTGTCCCAACAGGCTTCAGTATGCCCATTTGTTTTCCTGTAAGCTTCTTGAAGCCAAAGACTGTGCTGTGTTCATCTGATGCATCAAGGACACATCCTTAAACTTCTGCATCCCCAGGGCCGATCCTAGTGTCTGGCACATAGCAGGAACACAACAAATATGTTGAATGAATGCATTTATACAGTTACTCATTCAATACAGATTTACTAAGTGTCTACACCGAGAAAAGACTTGCTGGGTTCCTAACTGCTCCTGACTCCAACTGTTGTTAGATGTGGTTGAGTCAATTTTGACTTATAGCAACCCCATATGATGGAGTACAGCTGCCCCATAGGGTTTCCTAGGGTGCAGTCTTTATGGGAGCAGACTGCCAGGCCTTTCTTCCTTGATGCCACTGGTTGGGTCTGAACTACCAACCTTTCCGTTGGCCACTGAGTGCTTAACCATTGTGCCACCAGGGCTGGCATCCCTACATTTCCTTCACCAGTGATTTATTTGTTGGGTTGTTTCTCTAGGAAGGGTGTTACCCTTAAGAGGGTTACACCACAAAGTGACTATTATTCATCCATTACAATAGAATTTGTCTTGTCGGAAATCAATCTCTCCTAAATCACTCTGTTCAAATACTGGTCACCATGCTTGGAGTTGTGATAATGCTGCCAATTTCTTTTCTAAACTATCCTCTGAAAGAATGATGCTTTAGGAAGGAGAATTGATTATAAAATAATTGAATACACCAGGCTGTATCTGGCCTTCTGTACAAATGGAATTGACTCACCAAGGGTCACAGACACCATTTGTTCAGAGGAGCATGCTGAGAGATAAGGATGAGAAGGAGAAGGGATGTTTCCATCTGTCATCCAGCTCAGGAGGAAAATGAAGAGCTGGTTCCATTTTCCAATCAGAACAGCTTATGCATAAGCAAAGGGTGCTGTGAACTCAGTATGTGGAAAGGCTCCTGGCAAATTTAAAGGAACTCACCTTCTTCTTGGAACGTCCTTCCAACCCCATTCAGGCGAATAGGTAGCAGTAGGGAATAGTAATTGTTTCATATAGTAATTGTTGAAAACCTATGGGATCAGCCTGCTATTTAAATATTACAGCACTGATTTCTAGGAAAGAAAAGAACCACAAAAGAACCACATTACCTTTGGCTAAGGGATTCCATCCCAATAACTGGCTATCATCACCCCCATCAGCTTTAGAGAAGAAGGCAGTGAGGGGCAGAGTTACAGACCGGAAGAGTTTGGATGGAGGGGACATATGAAGTGAGAATCAGTGGATACCTATAAGGCCAAGTGATGACACTAACTTATTTCGGGGGTACGGGGGTGTGAAAGTGAAAAGACAAACCCTGAATTGCAATAAAATCAGATAGGCAATGAATGGGTTCCCCACATTAGGATGTCATGGAGAGAAACTATCCAGGATATTAATCACTAATGCAGGAAACAGACTTGACAACAGTGTTGTTGTTATTAGGTGCCGTCGAGCTGTCTCTGACTCATAGTGACCCTATGTACAGCAGAATGAAACACTGCCCAATCCTGTTCCAGCTCCACGATCCCAGCTACACCTGAGTCCATCGTTGTAGCCACTGTGTCAATCCATCTTGTTGAGGGCCTTCAAGGTAGAGGAGATACTTTGGGTCAGAAGGATTTTATGAAGCTCCTCAAGGCACTCCCCGTGTGGGTCTGTTCCTACTGTGTCTTTGTGTAGTGTCTTCAAATCTCCATAGAATTTAAATCTTAAAGGCTAGATTCTACATGCAAGCAGCCCATGACTGTTGTCTTGTTTCCACCAGCAGCAGGGGCAAGGCTGGTACTGGCACTGGAAAGAAACATCTGGTCTTACTGCTCACCCTCTGTTTGCTTTTCCCTTACCCATTTAGCTCATGATTAAAACCAGGGGCAGACTACTCAATAAACAACGTAAACATGGGCTTACTTGTGCTTACTTATATAGTAATCAGTATAGATGCACTTTTTTTTTTTTCCAATTGTGATATGTACCTGAAAACTCAGGTATACGGTGAATTTTTATAAATCAAACTGAAATATTACAAGATAGGGAAAAGGGTGTTGCTTTAAAAAACAAAAACAAAAAAAAACCTTACGATTAATCCCTCAATAGCAGATATATTAAAAAAAAAAAAAAACATACTCATTGCCATCCAGTCGATCCTGACTCATAGCGACCACCAATGGGTTTCTAAGCTGGTAAATCTTTACAGAAGTAGATTGCCCCATCTTCCTTCTGCGGAGCAGCTGGGGGGTTTGAACCAGCAACCTGCTGGTTAGCAGTCAAATGCCTTAGGCACTGTACCACCAGAGCTCCTTCAATAGCAGATACATCTATCCTAATTTGTCTGATGAACCTAAATTTGGAGATGTATTTATTTAAAGCAAAGCATCTAAAACTAAAATTTGCAAGAATTTGTAAGTGAATGAAATAGACGATAGCGATTTCTCAAATTCTTCCATTTCTAACCTGCCAACAGTCATTTATTTCCTGTTCGAAACTATAAATGAGTATGTGGCTAGAAGCTATATCACAGGAAAAACAAAGCCTTAAAAAAAGTCTCATTGCCACACAGGCCCTTATGGCACTACCTAGGGGAATTGTTAAGAAATCCATTTCTGAGATTGCCCTTATTTACCTAAATCTCAGTTTATCTGCAAAATGGGAATAGTAATTGTTTCAAATTCATGGGGTAGTTATAAAGATTGAATGACATCATGCATATAAAGTATATGTGAATAGAATATATAAAGAAAGACACAGTGAATGTGCAATCAATGCTACTTACTATTACCATTAAGGCAAAAATGGTAGCAAGGCAGTTTGAAGGCCTTATCTTATATATCCTCAGTGGCTAGGACGTAAATAACACCACACGCAAAGACTCAAGAAGGGCACAGAAGTTGGAGGGGTCAATCACTGCTTTCCTGCCCTAACATTAGGCCAGAGACCTCCATTGTTTAACAGATTACAGTCTGTAGAGCTGTAAAAGTGGCAAAACACAGAAAGCAAGATTGCAAGTCAGCAGGAACATAAAAGAGACACAATTTGGCTTGCTCATGGAAGAAGCTGACATAATAAAAGATGGGACTGCAGAACACAAGCCCATTTTTGATCTGAGGCAAGAGAGTTGGTTCCCATTTCACCCAGTCTGGTTGCTGTTGTCAGTGGCCCTGGGCATATTCAATAATGCCATGTGGGCAAATGCTGGTTCTGTGCCAAGTGTTGGGCTTATTAAAAAAAAGGGGGGGGGGCATTTATGTTCTAGGTTCAGTTTGAACTGATAGAAGCATAATAAGGCAACAATAGCTGTCAGGAATCTAAATGGTGAGTGCCAAGTAAGTGATATCAACAAAAATGGCTTGAGGGGTTCAGAGGAGAGGGCTCAAGCACTGGACAAGTATGAACCAGGAAAGCCAAGTTACGTTGGGATCTAGACCCTCACTCTGAACATTACAGTCCAGAGATCAGAACTCGGACCTCCAGCTAAACGTGTGAGGTGCATTTGGGCACAATATGAAAAAAGACACGTAGTGGACAGACTGTCAAAAAATGAAACTTGCTTACTCATGAGACAATATACTCCCCAGATAAGCATCTTCTGTCACTAGATGACGATGATGATGATGATGATAATGAAAATGAGAAGAAAAAGAACAGTCCAGAAAAGGTTCATATACAGAAACACTTTGCACATTACCAGAGTGGGGGAGGGGGAGGGAAGGTAAATCACTAATTAAACAAACAAACAAACGAGCCCACTGCCACCAAGTAGATTCCAACTCACAGTGACCCTGTAGGACAGAGTAGAACTTCCCCACAGGGTTTCTAAGACTATCAGTCTTTATGGAAGCAGACTGCCTCATCTTTCTCCCACAGAGCAGCTGGTGGGTTCAAACCACTGATCTTTTGGTTAGCAACTGTTCCTTAACCACTGTGCCACCAGAGCTCCTCAATCATTAACTAGAGGGTAGAAAGTTTTTTAAAAAATAAAAATAAAAAGTAGTACTAGTAGTAGTTATAGTGACAATGTCAGGCATCATTCCAAGGGCATTATCACATTTATTGCTCATGATAACCCTATCAGGTAATAAAGATAACAAGGAATCTATCGAACATTGTGCTAGATGAGGTTTCCATATGCAACTCTACTTAATCCTCACAACAGCCCTATAAAGTAGTACTAATATTACCCCCTCATTTTACAGATAAGGACCATGGAACCTCTGAGATGGTAGTGACATAACCAACATCACACAGGTAGCAAGTGGTTGTGCCAGAGTTTAAATCCACATCAATCCAACTCCAAAGCCTGTGCTCTTAAGAGCAATAGTGTATTTTCTCTATAGATGGTCTGTCTTACACGGTTGTTTTCAAAGAGATCCCTAAATCAGGTAGCATTCTGGACAAGATGACCTCTCATTTCCCATTCTTCCAAATTATTGAAACTCTATGATCCACAACGAGCTTGTCCGTAACAGTCAGTCCCTATTCTTCTACCCCTGACATCATTTTTGGTATCCTTATTTTGCTTTAATTTTCAAGAGTACTCAACACAGCTGGCATTAAAGTATCTACTTATGTGTTTATTGTCTGTTTCTCTCACTAGAGTATAAACTCCATAAAGCCAGGGATTTAGTCTTGTTCACATCTATATTCCCAATGCCTAGAATATTTGCTCAATAGATAGATGGATGGATGGATGGATGGATAAGGTGGTGAAGATGGGTAAGATTTAGTTTGGTGTAGGACACTCATTGGAGTAATAATGTAAGAAAATGTTGTTAGGTACTTATTCACAGAGTAAGTTTTGTGGACAATGAATTGTCCTTACCTGGACGGGTAGAAGATACATAAAAGAGAGAAAGGGAAGTTAACAATGGAAAAGTAAGTTAGAGGCAAAATTTGGAGATCCTCATATGATAGAAAGAGCTCTGGTGGTACATAGCCTAAGGCATTTGACTGCTAACCAGGAGGTTGGCAGTTCAAACCCATCAGCCACTCCATGGAAGGAAGACTGGGCAATCTACTTCTGTAAAGATTCACCATCTCAGAAACCCAAAGGGGGTTGCTATGAATCAGAATTGACCCGATGGCACTATCATATGCATAGACATCCAGCCAGAGTAATACCGTGAAAGTTCTCTTTCATCAATTAAGTTGAACAAGTTGAGCTGGCACTCTCAGCAAACCTCCAGAGAATGATCATTTCTACTTTTGGGGCCCCTCCAATGGCTGACCTGGATGGAATTCATGTTCTGTCCAATTCCCTATCCTGAGATAATGGGGCTGTCATTTTCCTCAAGAAAACTGGCTTAAGACCACAAGTAGAAAATAAGACAAGTAACATTAAAATAAGAAAAGTTACATTCCCAGTGCCTGAGCCCTGACATTGAAATCTAAGGTCTGAGGGAAAAAGAAGTGGAAGTCCCAAGGTCCAATTTTTGCTTGCACTTTCAGACTATCTCTACAGGTTGTGCCTTTTCTAGGTTAGGAGACCCTCTTGTTTTTCCGTACATACAGGATGGAGTATAAGATCTCCAACCATATGTGCCTTTCCTGTGGAATGACAGGATCTTAGATAAGTTGACAATCACTGCAGCCCTCATTTATTGACTGTCTACTATATTCCAGACTAGGGTTAGGTGCTAGGTATCAACTCATTGCCATCAAGTAGATTCCAATTGATAGCAACCCTATAGGGTCTACTCTATAGAACTTCTTCACAGGGTTTCTAAGGTAGACTGCCACATCTTCTTCCTGCAGAGTGGCTGATGGATTTGAACTGCTAACCTTTCAGTCAGCAGTCAAGCACTTAACCATTGCACCACTAGGGCTCCTCGGTGCTAGGTATCATTAGTCCCTAATCCTTCCAACAACAATGCAAAAGGTTAAATTAATTTTTCAAGGTCATACTTTTACTCAGTGGTAGACAGGAGAATCAAAACAGATCTATCTGGTTCCTAAACCTGTTTTCTACTGAAAGGACTGAATTCCTAGGTGATGCTGGGTGATAGGTCTGCAGCTGCCAGGGCACTTAGGCAATGAGTAAGGGGAGCTCTGGTGAGGAGAGCAGGGTCAGATAGGATGGGGAGATGACTGGTGAGGCTAACAAAAGGAGAGAGTAGAGAAAAGTCCTAAAGGGTCCTCTAGGAGCTGAAAGCCAGAAATGGGAGGTAACTCAGAGATAGAAGCAGGCCAGGAGATCACTGTGACAGGCCAGGCAGCCAGACATGGCAGCTTTATCTGAATATCTGAAAGGTCACAAGAAAGAGAGAGAGGATTCATTCTGTGCTTCAAGAGACAGCAAAACTAGGAAGTACAAGCATTCAGTTTTAATTTATGAAGACACTTCCAATCACTCAAGAGGTCTCTAATGACCATCTCCAGTTTTGTTGACCTATTATTCCTCTCTTCTTCTGTGCAAAACTCTTTCCCTATTCAACCACAGCATTCTAATGGAGGTGTCCTTCCTTTCTGGCCACTGTGATTACATAACACAGACACTTGATAAAAGCTAAGCGAATTGGAAGTTTCTCCTACATGGGGGAGATGGAAACAGAAGGAACAATTCCCACACCCTTATTAACTATGAAGCTGGGACTGGTGAGCTTGAAAAATATAGGTGGCCATGTTTTCCACTAAGTGGAGAAAGCCCACCTGAAGGATGGCAAAGAACTGAGAAAATCAGCGATGGAAAAAGAGAGGGAGGAAAGCAAGGGAGAGAAAGAGATAGAGAAGCTGTTTGATTGCTAGTATCCAAACTCTGTTTCTACTCATCCTTGAAGTTTACCCTTCCAAAATTTTGTCAAGACAGCTAATAAATGTTGCTTTTTGCCTAAACTAGTTGGAGATGGAGTCTGTCCCCTGTAAGCACAAGATCTCTGAGTAATGCATTGCCATTAGTCAATCTTCATGCACATGGGTCACATGTCAGGTGAGTTCGAGAGTTCCCACCTCAGGCCATATTTAATAGGGGTCTGGGTAGCAACAATAATGATACAGGTTTTAATAAAGTGAACTTTGCATTGAGTTGGAGATCTTCATCATTCTAATCCTATGAGAGCTGTAAGACAGTCAGGAACATGCTCTCTATTTGTGCCTCAGTCACTTCTGCATGGGTCATTTGCTTCATTATTTCCCCAACTCCGTTAACATGCAATGTAATCTGTTGATGGTCCACTTACAAGACCTCCTGGGAGGATTTTACAAGCACTTCAATCAACAATATAAGAAAAAGGTAAAAGAATATACCTTCGTTTTCCTGCCAAGCCACCATGCAGTGTCATGAACCAACCTGACCTTAATATTATGGCCTCCAAAAGATGCCCAAGAGGGTCATGTGGTCGCCTCTCAGGCTTTCTAAGGACCTTGGGCCCCAGGAAATTCATCTTTACAGTTCAGATTGTGTGCTTCCTGTTGTCTACATTCATGCTATTATATAAGCCCCGCGTGGACCTTCAACAGCACCAACCCATTTTAGAAAAGGAAGTATTTCTGATGTCTTACAGCTGTTGCACACAACAATAAGGACAGAAAGAGTTTACACGAGGTCGAGGCCAGGACTTCTGAAGTTACTATGCTCCATGGGGGTCATAATAGACTCACTCTGCATTACAGGATATACACGAGCTAAATAGCTTGTGGTTCAGTTTCTTTTTTACATGAAATCCGAAACAGCCTTCAGAGGACAGAGCAAGTGTACAAACACTACCAACAGAGCTAATGACCAATCTAGCATATCTCTTCTTCTTTTTGTTGTCAACTACCATCAATTCTGACCCATGGCGACCCCATGTGTGCAGGGTAGAACTGCTCCATAGAGCTTTCAAGGCTATAATCTTTGGGCCTATCTTCTGACAAGCCTCTGGGTGGATTCAAACCACCAACCTTTGGACTAGTAGTTGAGCACTTAACTATTTGCATGACCTAGGCCTCCTCAAGCATATCTAATCGTTTACAGATGTTTAAGAAATTCTACCCAGTTGTTTTCTGAGTTTAGGTTGGTGGTTTCCTTGGAATACTTTTCTGATAAAGGAGTTCACTCGATCCCCAAACTAATAAACTTCTTGGTAACTAAGAGTTGAACATCCCAATGAACACTCTATTTGTGTTTGAAAGTGGCATTACAATACTGAGGCACCCATTGTTGTAGGCTAATTCTCAGAGCTGAGTCAGAAACTACAGCACATTGATGACCTCCTGACCTTGACATTCCTAAGAAGGGCTGGCCCTCAGCTGATCATCAAATACTCCCTGTTCCACCAAATAGCCTGAGCTCCAAAGATTCTCTCTGGTCCTAGACTCCCTCCGTTATCTTTCCTTCTGAATCAATTCAGTAAATGCTTATTTGGTTGACCCCTACAAGCCTGTAAGCAACTTCAGGACAGGCCTATGTCTGCACCTCCACAAATCTCTGAATGTGACAATCCTTTCCAGCACTTGGCAAGTACTGAATCACTGTTGATTTTCAACTGAAGGATATTGTCAAGGAGATTTGAACTTAAACAGGGCCTGTGTCCAGAGTGTGCTAAACTGTGTCCAGAGCTTGGCAAACTTCTTCTATGACGGGCCAGACGGTAAATATTTTAGGATTTGCCAGTCATATGACCTCTGTTGCAGCTACTCAACTCTGCCATTGTAGCAAAAAGCAGCCAGAGACAATGCATGAAAGAGTGTGACTGTGTTCCAAGAGAACTGAACTTGGAATTTCATGTAATTTTTACATGTCATAAAATATTCTTCTTTGATTTTTTTTCAACCATTTAGTAATGCAAAAAAACCATTTTTTCACTCATGGGTTGTAAAAAAATCAGGTGGTGAACTGGAATTGGTCCATAGTCCATGGTCTGCCAACCTCAACTGCCTCATGTGCATACAAAAGCTGGACAATGAAAAGGGAAGGACAGAAGAATTGATGCATTTGAATTGCTGTGTTGACAAAGAGTACTGAACACATTGTGGACTGCCAAAAGAACCAACAAACCAGTCTTAGAAGAAATGCAACCAGAATGCTCCTTAGAAGTGAGAATATTGAGAGTCTGGCCCACTTACTTTGAATACATCATCAAGACAGACCAATCACTGGAAAAGGACATCAGGCCCGGTAAGGGAGAGGGTCAGTAAAAATGAAGGAAAGCCTCAATGAGATGGATTGACACAGTAGGTGCAACAGTAGACGCAAGCCTAGGGCCAGCGCGGGGTTTTGTTCTGTTACATTTACATAAGGTCACCACAAGCCAGAGGCAACTCACCAGAAACTAACAACATGCGAAACTCTAAGCTGGATTCAGCACCCTCATTTTGCTTCGCCACTATCCCCACTTCCTGCCCCACCAGCACCAGCCATTCCACACCATACTCCATAACAGCAAAGAGGAAGCTCAAGCCCATCTTGGCAAACAGATGTGGGTCCTGCCCAGAGGGAGAACAATGCCTTGTAGACATATGCAGCTACAGTTTTTATTCCTTTTTTTTCTTTTTCTTTTTTACTTTTAATCATTTTGTATTATGTTTTACAGCACATAAAATAAAATAAGAGAGAACACTTTGAATACATTCATTACACAAACATAGGAAATATTTAATTGGGGAGATCTCTTCAACCCTTGTAAATCATAAGGTAGGTGCCTGCCGAGGGCGCTCTTCTGAGTCACCCATTCTCATGCATTTCCACACTGCTGGACAATCTCCATTACTGTGATTTTGAATAGGTAGAGGGCAGTCCATGGGGCAACTAGAGGCTTTAATCACAGTGCTTCTCTTCATCAAAATGGAAGCGCAGACTACAGTGCAGGGTTCACAGAAAGGCTGGGTTCTAGCTCTCCAAGTATTCCAGCTCATGAATTGCTGATCCTTAATAAAAACAGAGTTACTGGAAAAGCGCCAAACTGATGGTTTTCCCAAAATGTCTCTGATACATGTTTTAAGAAAAACCTATTTTTTCTCAGCTTCTCAGAAGTTTTGCACCTTCAGTGGGACAATGCTTCTGTTTAGAAGCCAACACTATTGTGGAGTCCAGAGAGTTGAGCTGGATTACTCATGATGCCCTGGGTTTACTTTGAGGATCGATTGTAGTGAGTTTCAAGAGTCACATAAAAGAGCATTAACAGTACCAGCTGCCACAGGGCACGGGGCACACCAGCATTTTTATAAATGTCCTCCCTGTCACTACAGCTCTGCTCGTCAACAAAGGCCCTGCTGTGTTCGACCAACTGCAGGTCCAGCAAATTGCACTTAACTAGGGTGCGGTTCTGCAAGGCAGGCAAAATGTTTACCAGGATGAGACCAGCCAGGAAACCCACTTCCTTTATCCTCTAATCAGGATGAACCACGGCCTGGGGCCATGAAAGGCTGTGCATTAGGACCGGATCCTGTGCTGTCATCTCTCGTTACCTGCATGAAAGAAGGGGACTGTGGGGGCTTGGAAGGTGGGGAAAAGCCTTCCACTTGATTTTCCAAACCAGCTGCTATTCATTCACAGGCTCATTGCCAATATAAGCTTCTCTGCCATATGTGTTATTCATCTCTAGTTTAGATGATAACGTACAACACTTTTGGCCTTACTGATCTAATAGTGCATTTTAGTAACACTTTCCACCAATACTTCTCTACAACCTAAGGCTGTGGTCTTTGGAGAACTGTACCTAGTACACCATGGGTACTCAATAAATGCTCATTGAAAGAAGGAAAATGCTAGACAATGGTATTTTACCTAAGCACAATAACAACAAAAACACTCTGGTAGTGTAGTGCCTAAGGCATTTGACTGCTAACCAGAGGCTAGAGGTTCAAACCCACCAGTCACTCCTTGGAAGGAAGATGGGGCCATCTACTTCCATAGTGATACCACCTCAGAAACCCAAGGAGGGGTCGCTATGAGTCGGATCCGACTCAAAGGCACATAGCAACAACAAGTAGCACTTAAGCTTAGAAGAGTACCTGACAACAATCCTATATTGTTGTTGTTGTGTGCATCGAGTCATTCTGACTCGCAGACACCCTCTAGGACAGAGTAGAACTGCTCCCACAGGGTTTCCTTGGCTGGAATCTTTATAGAAGCAGGTCACCAGGTCTTTTCTCCCATAGAGATGCTGGTGGGTTTGACCTTTGGTTAGCAGCTGAGTACTTACCCATTGTACTACTAGGGCTCCTAATTCTACATAGTAGGTATCATTAATAGTCCCATTTTGTAGATGAGGAAACTGAGGGTTAGAGGTACAATGCTCGGCACATAGCTCCTCTGACTCGGAAGTCCAGTGTCTTATCACTAGTTTGAACTATCTCGGAAACTTTTTCCTCTGGCACAATTTAGATGGCGGGCACACAATTTCCGTTGACACTTCAACATTAAGAATTCTCCATGTCCCTCTACTACTTGTGCTCATTTCCCAAGAACTCCTATTGTAAATCGCAAGGCTCTTCTTGAAAAGCAGACAGATGACTATAGAAATAATAAAGGCTTCCTGGGATACTCCGAAAAATGGTTACTTCAGTAAGCCAGGAAGACAACTGCAATTAGGGAACTAATTTCTCCATTAGGTTCCTTCTTCCCAAAGGATTTGAAATCTGCCTCCTCGTACCTCGTACTTCCACTTGTCTCTATCCTCCCCTCTGGAGACACAGAACTAACTTCCTCCTTTTGACAACCATTCTGCTGGTATCTGGAGGTAGTTGCTTGATCCCCATATACTGGTTTAGACACCAAAGGGTACAGTATTAATAGTAAAATTGATTTTTAGGACATAAAATTCCTTGGAAGGAAGGTTGGGCCATCTACCTCCATAATGATACTGCCTCAGAAACCCAAGGAGGGGTCACTATGAGTCGGACCCGACTCTACAGTAGTGAGTTCGGTTTTTTATTTTTTAAAAAGAAGAACAATGTACCTTCAAGAAAATAATTATAGATGGATGAAGATGTAAACTTAAATAATGGAAGTATAAAATATTAGAAAAAAATTGACCTTAAATATTAGAAAAACATGATCTTTAAAAATAATCTTAAGGTGATGTAGGCCTTTCCATTCATGACACAGACATGGATGTCATTTAAACAGAGATTAATACATCGGAATATATAAACTTTTTAAAATTTTTCTTTATGGAAAACCACCATCAACAAAGTCAAAAGACAAATGGGAAAAATATTTGCAACTAATGATAGGCTAATTTCCTCAAACTCTACAGAATACCTACAATAAGAAAAAGTTAATTGACCTAACAGATAAAAAGGCCAAGATTAGGAATAGAAAAAGAAATTTAAAGGAGCTCTGGTGGCACAGTGCCTGAGGCATTTGACTGCTAACCTGAAGCTTGGCAGTTCAAACTACCAGCCCTGGCGGAAGGAAGAAGGGGCAATCTACTTCCAGAAAGATTTACCACCTTGGAAACCCAAAGGGGTTTGCTATGAGTCAGAATCTACTGATAGCAGTGAGTTAGGTATTTTGGTTTTAAATTCGTCCAGTCCTCACTTACCAACATGATTAGGTTCCAAAGACCAGGTTACTGTATGAAAATTACATCATTGCATAACTGTCCAACCACTGAGAGTCATGGCCCAGCCAGTGGACACAACCCTTACAAGCAGTATTACTCTCTGCTCACACCGCAGTGCTTATCACTGCCAGATGTACTCTGTTATTGCACAAAATAATTGGATAACAGATTTTTTACTGTGGCCATAAAGGCAAAATGTCAGATAATGAGATGGTTGATAAATGAGGAGTAGCTTTATACAAGGTCATGCTCAATTTCATTCAAAATAAGTGAAATGCATATCAAGACTACAAGATACCATGTTTTCACCAATTAAGTGAGCAAAGATCAAAATGTTTCATCATCCAATGTAAGTGGCTAGAATGTGAGGAAAAATGCATTCTCCATACTTTTCAAGTTGAGTGTAAACTGTCACACTACTTATCAAAAAATAATCTGGCAATGTCTGTCAAAGTCAAAAGAGTACACACTCTTTGAGCAAACTCAAGTCTATCTGAAGGGGTCTGGTTAAATGAATTATGGAATGCACAAATTCTTCAAAAGAAGAAATAATAATACATCTAGTCTGGTGGTATAGTGCCTAAGGCATTTGACTGCCAACCAGAAGGCTGGCAGTTCAAACCCACCAGCCACTCCTTGGAAGGAAGACTGGGCAATCTACTTCCGTAGAGATACCGCCTTGGAAACCCAAGAAGGGTCACTATGAGTCGGATCCAACTCAATGGCAATGAATGAGTTAGTTAGTGAAATATTAGCCAGCTCTTAAAAATAAGGAGGGAGCTTCATAAGTGTGACTTGGAAAGATATTCAAGAAATATTGGTAAACTGAGCAGTGTGTCTGTGTGCTCTCATTTGCTGAAAAGAAATAATAATATAGAATATAAACAGAAACTATGGTTAGAAATTTATACAAAAATCTAGTATAATAGTGCTTGCTTCTAGGAAAGAGGCTGATTGAAACCAGGGTGAGAGGGAAATTTACTTTTCACTTTTACCTCTTTTGTACTTGTTGAATACAGAATATGCACGTTTGAACATGCATGTTGTATCAGTCAAATCAATTACCATACTTCAATAATCCATGTTATTGTTGTTGTTATAAGGTGCCATCCAGTCAACTCTGACCCCATCCAGTCACAGTGACCCCATGTGGCTGAGTAGAACTGTTCCACAGAGTTTTCTTAACTGTAATTCTTACAAGCAGATCCTGAGATCTTTCTCCCCAAAGCCACTGAGTGGGTTCGAACCATCAACCTTTAGGTTAGCAGCCGAGGGCTTGACCGCTGCACCACCAGGACTCCTTCGATAATAATTTTTAGCCATCCCAAATTGCTGTGACTTCTAAGCTCAATCTTTTTGAGAATATATATCAAGTGGAGTCCACAAAGGGAAGCAGCTGGGATCACTTCTGGAGCTCACCCCAACCCAGTCGGAGGAAACCCATGTGAAGGCAAACCAATTTTATTTATCTCTACAGACCCACCAGCCACTCCTCGGTAGGAAGATTTGGCAATCTATTTCCATAGTGATACCGCCCCAGAAACCCAAGGAGGGGTTGCTATGAGTTGGGTTCGACTCAATGGCACATAACAACAACTATATATATATATAGTGTGTGGGTGTGTGCATGTGGTGTGTAGAGTGTCACTGGTGATGCATCAAGTTTTGACCTAAGAGAGCCATTTCACACTTGTGATAGAAACTGCTTATTGACTCCCTAATATCAATTCTCCATTTCTTCCCTAACATTGTTGTGGTTGTTTGTTGTTGCTGAGTAGATTCTGACTCATGGCGATCCTGTGAGTGCTCTACAGGGTTTTAGAACAGTTCCTTACAAGGCTGTGACCTTTCAGAAATAAATTGTCAGGACTGTCTTCTGAGCCATCTCTGGGTGTGTTTGAACTGCCAACCTTTAAGCAAGTAGTTGAGTGCTGAAGAGTGTGTGCAACTAACAGTAGAATATCCTCTTTATTTGAGGTGCTAATGAACATATCTTAAAAAAACAAAGCAACAAACCCCACATTTCTCTGTCTTCTTTGGGGAGACCAGTGTAGGGGATGTGATCCAAACAGAACTTGTCGGTAAGGATTCTAGGAGAGCTTTTGAAGGAACATGACTTAGTGGGAAAAGGATCTTGTACTGTTGCCTTTTCCTGCCACTGCCCTAGACTGTGGACATAATGGTTGAGTTTCAGCAGCCATTCTATAAAGTTGGGCAAAGTCTAAGGTTGGCGGAACTAAAGAAGAGAAGGAGCTTCAGTCCTTCATAGGTTTGTGGAGCCACTCCTAGACTGCATATGTCTGGAGTTTTGTGTAGGAAAATAAGCCTTTAACTATTTTTAAGCTACTATAATCTGATCTGGTAGCATAGTGCCTAAAGCACTTGACTGCTAACCAGAAGGCTGGCGGTTCAAACCCATCAGCCACTCCAAGGAAGAGATGGGGCAATCTACTTCCGTAGTGATACTGCCTCGGAAACCCAAGGAGGGGTCGCTATGAGTCAGGTCCGACTCGACGGCACATAACAACAACAAACAAAATAATCAGATCCTTGTTACTAAGCAGGCAAAATGGAGGTTCAGTTACATATTCATTCTTAAAATTATTCAGTATTCAGCAGGCTCTGAATGTCTACTTTAACAAGATATTGCACTAGGCACCAGGGAACAACAGCAATGACCTAGACATGGTGCTTGCCTGGTCTTCCTTCCTCCCCCCTCCCTCCTTCCCTTCCTTCCTTCCTTTCCTGGAAACAAGCTAAAGGACTGATGTGGACTGATGTGGAAAGAAAAGTGCCTACCAAGGGCCAGGACTTCTACCTGTCCCCTCTCCCTCAATCCTCACAACAATGAGGTTATTCTCATTTTTGCACGTGATGGAAATGAGGCCAAGTTACGACAAACAATTTCTCCAAGCTAATGAATAGCAAACCATGATTCCAATCCAGATATGACTGATAACAAAGCCAGTATTTTTACCACCAATTTATCTTTGTATTTCCAACGTTTTTGCTCCATATATTTTTATAATGATGCTCTTTGGCACATCGAGTTTCAAACCTTTTATGTCTTCACTATTGAGTTTATATATAATACTTTCTGAATAAATATTTTTTCTCGTGTTGTTATCTTCTGATTATTGTTTAATTCATTTAATGAATATCTGTGTGCCAACTATACACCAACCAGATACTGTCAATACCAAATAAAACATAAAGTTTGGTTTCAAGAAACGCAAGTAATTAAAAGAAGATATTAACCAATAAAATACTATACAGTGCAATAATTGGATAGAATATTTTTTTCATTAGATAATGAATGCAAATGTAAGCACTATGCTTTTTTATCTATTTTTTAAATTGTGCTTTGGGTGAAAGTTTACAGAGCAAATTGGGTTTCCATTTAACAATTCCTACACAGTTTTTTGGTAGCACTGATTGCAATCCCCACGGTGTAACAGCACTCTTCCTACTTCCTCCCCATGTTCACCACTTCCTTTCATCCTTCTTTCCTGTCCCTTCCTGCCTTCTGAGCTCTATCCCTGGGCACACGCTGCCTGTCCTTTGATCTCCTATGGCAGATTGTTCTAATGCTAAGGAGTGCATACCTCCCTAGTGTTAGTGTTCACCTTACAGGTCTGTCTGTCATTTGACTGAAGTTGAGCCAAGAGGGTGAGTTTAGTTCCAGACTTGAAGAGTATCTCAGGGGTTCCACCAGTCTCTATCAGACCAGTAAGCCTGGTCTTTTCTATCATTTTGAGTTTTGTTTCCCATAACTCTCCCACTCTGGGATCTCCTATTTTGATCCCTTTCAGAGTGGTCAGCAGTGATAGCCATGTGGTCCGTTAGTCCTTTGGACTAATTGTTTGCTTGTGTCTTTGATTTTCTTCACTTTTCTTTGATCTGAATGGGAAGAAACAAAGAATTGTACCTTGAATGGACTTTTTGATCTTCTTTGTGTTTTAACAGCAGAATTTAATTTGCCATAATGTTTACACATTTGGGTTTACTGCTGTTGTGCTTTTCTTTCCTTGCTGTCTCTTTCCCACATTTTTTCTTCAATATACAAGATATGTTTTATATTCTGTACCAATTTACAAAAAGGCAACCTATTTCTAGTCATGCCAATGGTTATCATAGAGTTTTCCACAAACACTACTGAAATTTTATTTATCTAATTCAAACAAAATGTTGTTGTTGTTGTTATGTGCTGTTGAGTCAAACCCGACTCATAGCGACCCCTCCTTGGGTTTCCGAGGCAGTATCACTACGGAAGTAGGATCGCCCAACCTTCCTTCTGAGGAGTGGCTGGTGGATTTGAACTGCCAGCCATCTGGTTAGCAGGCAAGTGTCTTAGCCACTATGCTACCAGAGCTCCCTCAAACAAAATAGTAACAACAAAAAGCATTTGAGTGTACTTTAGAAATGACCATGAATTCAGTGCTTTAGCTTATCTTAGCCCTCTCGCCTCCACTACCCAGTCTTTGTTAATTTATTTCATTTCCCAAACCTGCTTACTATCTTGCTGTTGTTGTTTTAATAAGCTTTTTTTTTTGTCCTTTGTATTCTAACTTTGTTTCCATAGTTACAGCAATTATTACATCAATTTCTATGTTGGCTGTAAGTATTTTTATTCTCTGACCTCAAAGTTCAAACAAAGCTGAAGGATGATTCTCTGGGGATCCCCACAATGGGTGGGAAGCAGGAATAACAGTTTTTAAAATCTTCTCCCACTCCAACGCACTTTATAACTGCACACAACGCACATCAAGTGTTCGTACATGCACCAAACATAGATTTCAGTAACACAAGGAGCTTTCATGTTAATGAAGACCTTGGCTTGCTTATACATTCTTTGTACCATGAAAATACAAAAAAAAAAAGGCAGCAGAGGATCTATTGGTATAGCTGCTTAGAACACAGGCTCCAGAACCAGACTAAGCTGGTTCCAGTCTGGAACCAACACTTATTACAGTGTGAGCTTGGGCAAGTCACTTAGCTTCTCTCTGTGCCTCACCCTTCTCATCTGTGATTTGGGGATAATAATAGTATCTCAGAGGGTTGTTCTCAGTGTTAAATGCCCTTACAACAGTGCCTTAAAAAAGTCCCTTGTATCTCTAAGTTTTACTCTCCTTTGCTCTTTCTTTGGCACAGGGGCAGTGCTGTTAATACACTCGTAAGGAGCCTTGGGAGTACAGTGGTTAGTGTTCAACCGCGACTGAAACACTGGCAGTTTAAGCCCGGCCAGCAGCTCTGTGAGAGAAAGACCCAGAGATCTATCTGCCCCTTAAAGATTTACCAAATAACCAACATTGTTCCCGTCGAGTGGAAACTGACTCCTAGCGCTCTTAGAGGACAGAGGAGAACTGCCCTGTAGGGTTTTCCGAGGCTGTAAATCTTTAAAGAAGCAGATGGCCCCATCTTTCTCCCACAGAGCAATTGGTGGGTCTGAACCAGCAACCTTTCGTTTTGCAGCCCAGCCCTCAATACTGCACCACCAGGGCTCCTTCCACAAAGATTGTTGTTGTTATGTGCCGTCCAGTCGGACCCAACTCATAGCGACCCCTTCTTGGGTTTCCGAGGCAGTATCACTATGGAAGTAGATGGCCCAACCTTCCTTCCGAGGAGTGGCTTGTGAGTTTGAACTGCCAGCCTTCTGGTTAGCAGTCAAGTGCCTTAGGCACTATGCCACCAAAGCTCCTCCATAAAGATTACAGCCTATAAAACTAACACCATATGGAGCAGTTCTACTCTGTCACATGGGGTCATTGTGGGTCAAAAATCCCCTTGACTCACAACACAACAATAGTTGTGTGTAAACACAACAACTGCAGTTTACCCCTTTCTGTACTTTCCAACACATCCTTATACCTACCAACTCTCTTTTGTGACAAAATTTTAAATGGTGATTCTGATGAATGACAGAAGAGATGCTACTTCCCTAATCTCCTCAAAAGTCCTGGAGGAATTACACCAAGAACATGGTCACAACCCTTTCGTTGGCTTGGATTATTTAACTGCAACTGAATTCAACAGGACTGTTGATTGGCCCAAGAGCCCAATGATTGTTCTGATGTCCTAAGTGCCATGCTGAAGAGAAAGGTACCTATTCAAAGGCCAGTCAAAAAAAACAGAAGCCAGGAATAACGTACCTGAGGCACAAGCCACCCCACCTGTAGATGGCTGCGCCACAGTCTCCCAGAACACATCACCCTCATGCAGCTAAATTCCAGTGAAATAGCAACAGTCGCTAGCCCTTTGACCAGTACCAGTACCTTAAAGCCAGGAGTGACGGACTCACAGTTGCCCACACCCTTAGAACTTTACCAAGGGGATTTCTGAAGAGCAGCAGGGATTCCTGAGTACTACAGGATGGTACATCTGGGTATAAATAATACTAGTT
>NW_006921693.1:9547387-9558714 GCF_000298275.1 Orycteropus afer afer | reverse complement strand
TCTACTTCCATAGTGATACTGCCTTGGAAACCCAAGGAGGGGTCACTATGAGTCGGGTCCAACTCAATGGCACATAACACCAACAACAACATAAAATATAATATAAATAATATTAGGGAGACTGAAGCATTGATGCATTTGACCTGTAGGGTTGGTCTCCTCCTCTACCAGACTATACAGAATCCTCAGTAATGCTTATTATCAATTTTAATTATAGGATAATACACGAGATAGTTGTGAATTACATCAATGAAATATGTCTTAGATTATATAAATATTAACAAGAAAATTGTTTTGTTCAATCTTTCTACATTGAATTACATCATTAGTTACAGTATCAGTAACTGAACAGAAGTCTTTATTTTTCTTCCTTTTTTTCCTTTAATTACTACATCACTCTCAAAAAGTTATCGATAAAGGTTCATAAATAATCATTACCACAATATGGTAGCTAAAACAGCAGAAAATCTCTGACAAACTCAGAGACTATAAAAGCACTGGCAGCACCAAAACAGCAGTGCATGCTTGTAGTGCGTGGGGACAAAACCACGTGATCTGAAACCCTTTGCAGCAGCTCTAGCCCGGACTGTAGGGCCACTATGAGTCGGAATTGACCTGACAACAGCAGGTTTTGCTTTTGGAAACTGAGCTGATGAAAAATGTTTTTGTTGTCATAACTGAAAACAGGCATGTTTTTATAAAAATAATATACTTCTGGTGAAACAGTGCACAAGAATCTACAGTCTTTTTGTTGTCACCCCTCTGACACGCCATCTAGTATGGTTCACACTCCCTCCCAGTGATGCCCCTGATTCTGACTGTGTGACACCATATAGAACTGTGTTCCATGGGATTGTTAACAGCTGATTTTTTGGAAGTAGACTGCCAGGGCTTTTTTCTGCAGTGCCTCCAGGTAGACAGAAACCTTCAATCTTTTGGCTAACAGCTGAACCGTTTTCTTATGTAGTTTCAATTTCTCTCTGGTACCAATCTTCACCTACATTAGCTGGGAAATGGAAAACAGTAAGATGTATAGAGTAATCATCCTGGAATTCTAACAGAAAGGGTCATTTTTTTGTTTGTTTTTAAGAATATTTTATGGTATTTTCAGTGGAAGTGTACACAGCCAGTTTTCCATTCAACAATTTCTATACAGGTTGTTCAGTGATATGGGTTACATTCTTCACATTGTATCAACTTTCTCTTATTTCCATTTTAGTTGTTCCAAAGGCTTCCTCTGGCTCATAGTTTTCCAGGTTGTCTTTTCTTAACCGGGAAGTTGGTCAGTCAATAGGTGCATAAGAGAAGTCATTATATGGGAAGGCCATATAACGATTCTGCGAAAGCTGGATTTGTGGCTGGAATGCAGTGGCGCCAGCAGCCCTATATCCCTAGGAAAGGAAACAGCTCTGTCCCAGAGGGAGGTAAACAATGTTTCGGAAAAAGAGACCAGGGAAACCAGTCAATAATTAGAAGCTCAGCAGTGAGAGAATGATATAAAAGAAGATCAGAATTTACGGAACACTGGGTGGTGTTCTCTTTAAGACTCCATTATTTCTGTCATCCAAAGAGTGCAGAAACAATTATTCTTTTGGAAAACGTACCTGAAACTTCTCTATTTCTTTACAAAGGTAAAGAAAAAGATTTAGGGAAAAAGGTATAAATAATTTCTGTTCCACTGAATCACACAAGTGTTTCACTTTCTCTGCTAAGAGCATGCAAATGCAAGTGGAGTAGGCTGATAATTCCATCCAGCAGTCAATCAGTTAGCACTGCAGAAACCGTGCATGGCTTCTGTTTTCTTCCCAGTCAAGTGTCATTTTCAGTTGACTGGTCTGACGTGGAGACAATGGAAAAAAGTGCTTGAAACAAAACTAAACCATGCTAGTTTCTTTGGACTTTAACCCCAAATAGCCTTTATTTACTCCAAGCTCTCTGAGCATCTTTCCAACAGAATTCAGCCATACTCACAGAAACCTTCGAAAATACTCTGCTCTTAGGAGTTCCTTCTGGTAATGCTACTTCAACCCACATTTTATCCTGTTCTATCTGTGTGCTGTTCAGAATCCTCTGGAATGCTTCTCAGGGAAGAGGCAATGAGCATACTTCTTTATTTGTAATATACCATATAATAAAGGCAGGTAAGTGTCCCTGGTATCCATCACCACTGAAGTCAATTAAGCTGACAGGGGTGAGGAAGAATGATGTGCTTGCCACATTCAGGAAGAAGGAAAGAGAGGGCTTGGAAAATTGATAGTCTCAGTGGTCCAGGGCAGGTCCAGTCTAAAACAGAGATCAACAACTTTCATTCAAAGCTGAGGGGCCCTTGAAGGAAAAGGGAAGAGGAAAGACATGAAAAGCAAACAAATAAAAAAGCTGCTGCCACAAGAGGCCTGTTTTAAGATGGATCTTGATGGGTGATTGACATGGACATGACAATCCTGGAAGAAGTATCCTGGAAGAAGTATCCTGGAAGAAGCTCAGACTGTGTTTTTAACTGTAGTATAAGAATAAAACCTCAGATGAAATGATCCTGGTTTATGCATTACCAGAAACTATTTCTGCCTGCTTACACTGTGCTTCGTGCATAGTTGAGAAAACAACCATGAGCTAAGGGCTTGGCTGCTATCTGGGAAGTTGGTAGCATAAACCCACCCAGTAACTCTGTGGGAGAGAGACCCAGCAATTTGCTCCCATAAAGATCCTCTAGGGCAGTTCTACTCTGTCACATGCAGATCCAACAGCACCCAGCAACAACAGCAATAAGACACAGTCTGGTCCCTTTGGAAATTCCAACCTAATAAGGACAGAACTATGTAAACAAATAATTACAATAGAATACAGCATGTGCAGGATAAATGGTTACCACCTACATCCAGTGTGTGATTACCATGTACCCAACATCACTGTAATAAATTTACATTGATCTCATTTAATGTTCCCAACCACCCAGTGAAGTAGGGACTATTACACAGATGAGGGCACTGAAAAAGACTAACTTGCTCAAGCAAATGCAATTCCTCAAGGTCACCCCTATAAGCAAGCAGTGGGGCTAACAGTAACCAACAACAAGAAGTCTGGATTCAGGGCCATACTCCTTTCACCACTATGTGTTTTTGTTAGTGTCATCGAGTAGATTCCAACTCATAGAAACTCCATGGGATAGAGCAGAACTGCCCCATGGGGTCTCTTGGCTGCTCTTGGAAGAAAATTCGTATTTGCTGGAAACACTATTACTTAGTTTGTCTCTCTCAATAATGCTATGAAGTTGGCGCTGTGTCTAAGTTATGGATGAGGCAACTACACTTTGGAGTGGAACAAGTTTTCATGATTCGCTAGGCCTATCTCTGCAGACAATGTTCTTTCCAGTAAACCACCCTCCAGGTAAAAGGTTAACGCCACCCACTCCCTGGGGAACCTGGGAAGACTTGGTGAAAGTGGAGAAAATTGAGCTGAGTCTGGAAGAAAGAGCAGGATGTAACTGGTTATAAAAGAAAGAGAAAGAATATTCAAGGTGGAGCAACAGGAGGAAAGACCCAGAGGCAACGAAGGCACAAGGCCGTGAAGGCACGGTCAGACAGACATCTGTGCGGTCAGACAGACATCTGTGGTGGCCACCAAACCAAAAAAATCAAACTCACTGCCACTGAGTCAATTCTGACTCATAGCGACCCCCTTTGGGTTTCCGAGGTGGTACATCGTTACGGAAGTAGATTGCCCAGTCTTCCTTCTGCGGAGTGGCTGGTGGGTACAGCACACACTATAATGGGCCTTACTTGGGAGGCTGCAGCTAGGCTGTGAAGATGGACATGACCATATGATCCTTAAGGGCGTGGTGGGTGCGAGCCTCTGAATCTGGGGGTCCTCAGAGTCTCTTGCAGGTCTCTTGCAGGAGAATGGCACAGTCTTATCTGCACTTGAGACAGATCTCCATGGCAGCTGGCAGGCATATGGATTAGAAGGGACGCACTCGAAGGCAGTAATTGGATTCCCAGACAGTTAGGTGGTAGAATTGACAGAACACAGGGAGACAAAGGCCTGTAGGATGAATCCAGGGTTGCAGCCCAGGCGCCTGGTGCTGGATTATGAAAACAGAGGAGCAGATTTCTAAGGGAGAAACGGCAAGCTCAGTTGTAGCATGCTGAATTTCAAATGCTTTTGGCATATTTGAGAACTGATATCCACGATGCATAGCACAGATCATTCTGGACCTCCAGGGAAAGCAGAGAGCAAACTGTTTGCCTTTTTTCGCTTGTCTAAAAGTCAGAGAAAAAAAAAATAATAGAACAGAAGGAAGTGGGGGAAATAGTCACGTTGGCCTTGTTTGTCTTCTTTGTGTTTGGGGGAAAGGGGAAAGGAGCTGTTTGTTTTGTCTGGGTTCTTTTTCTCCCTCTCTTGTTCATTTCAGTGGAATTTACTTCGGAGGAATTGCTTGCACGTTCTTAATCTAAGTGATACTCGGTCTGCATCCTGCTAACCGCATCCTGGCGTTCCCAGCTCCAGAGAAGAGAAGCTAGACCACGGGCTCACTGTTGTGGCACAGCCTTGCTCTGGCCCGGGCAGTAGCGCAACCATCAAAGCGCGGAACGCAAATATTGTTCTGATTAAAACCAAACTTTCCGTTTTTGATGTGGGCCAGCCCCTATTGTTGGTAGGAACAATGAAGGGTACAGCAGAAAGACACTGGCAATGTGTGTGACACCAGGCTGGACTCAATTAAAAGAAAGGAAAGAAACGGAAGTCAGCCTATGTCCCAGGAACAACATGGGCGGCCCGCATAGGGAGGCAGAGCACAGTAGTGGCACAGTTCTTTTGTTGAGGGTCCTGTACGAAGGAGAAGGAACAGGGCACAATGGACCAGGAAGCTCCATGGTAGTCACACGGAACCATAAACTGCCTGTAGGGCTTGAGGATGCCCCGTACCTGGCCAGGTCTATTCCCATCCAGCTTTCAAACATGTATGTCCCAAGAGGCCTGAACGGCTGCTCTCGTATCCTGGCATGCACCTTCTTTCTCTCTCATGGTGGAGGAAGCCTGATGTCTTGTGGGATAATGAGACACAAGAGAGGTGGCTGAGGCACTTCTACAAACTCTCAGAGGTGGGAAGGGGCCCTAGTTAATTCCATTTTTTGGAATTCCCAATATGTTATTAAATTAACAAATACAAAAGCAAGATTAAAAAAACTCTCATATGGTTTTAAGTGTTGATATTTCAGAAATCACTTTAATATAAAATCAAAATACAAACATGCACACGCACTTTAGTTGGGAACAACATCAAGAGTTCCAGTGGGAGGCCTTTTGCGAATGTGATGAAAGGCTGGGCCTAAATGGCACACCTGCCTTCTTTTCCCCATAAAACAAACAAAATGACCCAAGGCCTTTGCCGTTGCATTGATTCTGGCCCATGTGACACAGAGTAGAACCGCACCGCAGGGTTTTCGTGGCTGTGATCGTTACAGGAGCAGGTCCCCAGGATTTCCTCCTGCTTTCCCTCTCAGCCTGATCACAGGAGAAGCCCCAGGAGCTCAGCACGTAGTTGCCACCTATCAGATAATAAAGAAGTACCTGCTAAATCAATAAACCCAGACATGAATGAATAAAAAGTCCACATGCCCTTGAGCTCTACATACTTTATTAGGAAAATAATAAGGTGGCAATATGGTTATCTGAGAAGCGTGTGATTAGAGACCAGCTGGGCCAGATGCCACCAAGTCCACTCTGACTCGTGGCCAGCTCAAGGTGTCAGAGTAGAACTATTCTCCGTAGGGTTTTCAGTGTCTGATTTTCCAGGATTTTCTATCCAGGAGCCTTTGGGTGGACTCCAACCACCAACCTTTCAGTTAGCAGGCACGTAGGTTAACCATCTGCATCACCCAGGGACTCATAAACCTGTTGCCACTGAGACCACTCCGACTCATAGTGACCCTACCGGGCAGGGTGGAATTGCCCACAGTGTTTCCAAAGATGTAACCTTTATGGAAGCAGGCCACTGCATCTTTTTCCCATGAAGCAGCTGGTGAGTTTGGACCACCAACCTTTTGGTTAGCAGCCCAATGCTTTAACCACAGATTCCCCAAAATCACCCTGAACCAATAGATCTAAGGAACAGAAATGAGGCCCTGAACTAGAATTAGGAATAATACTGAGTTTCAGATATGAAATTTCAAACCAGTGTTCAGCTAGGAAACATTTCTACCATTTAGAAGGACAAAGCTTTCCAGAAGGCAGAGATGGGGTCCTCGAAAGAAAACCTGCACGGTTCTGTCTGCAGTTGTGTGCTTCATAAACGTTTTGTGAGGGGATGAGGAAAAAATTAAGCAAACCCTTACCTGCCTAGATAAATGGGAGACTCAAAAGACTGACCAACATGTTGAATTTGGAAAAACTCCAAGATCATGTATGGCCTTGATGTTGCAAGTATTCATTCTGAGCAGGTGCTTTTCTTCCCAAGTTTTCTTTTTCAGCCAATGCCTCTGGCTATATTTACCCAATTAGGACTTCTGATTGATGGCTATAGAGCGGAGAGCTGCCTTGGAGGTGCAGCAAAAAAAGAAGAAGAATCATCATCTGCTAAATGTTGGTATTAAAATCATCAAAATGGTAGGTAGGGTCCCTTCCCAGGATTGGCCATGGATGTGCCCCCAGCAGGCTGTGCCAGTCTGTGCTTCAACTTCACAGCCTTTGGAAAATACTTCTTCACAGGCTCCATGGAGAGGATTAATGAGTTAATAAGCATTAAGTACTTTGCAAGCCACAGGTGACTGGCAAGCATTATTAGGATCACATTTTTCCTATCAAAGTGGTTTGAGCTTGGAACAGAAGGTTATAATCCCAAGAGACATGTCTACTTCTAATACAGGGAACTAGAAGCCCACTTTCAGGTAATAGGATGCAAGTTAAAATACCCTAGGTTGTCCAGCCACTGCAGGGACAGGTTTAGACAATATTAAGGCAACAGTATCCCCCAAAGCACTATTGAAAGTAACCGAAGTAATAAGCAATTCCAATTAACAGTGGCATCTGCAGCAACAGCAGAAATGCTCTGGTTAGACTGATGTTTCTCTGTTCTCTCTTCCAAGTTTAAAACTTATTTAGCTGTTTTGCAAACTACGGCTCTGGAAACAATGTAGGGTCATGTACTTCAGCCATATCCAAACTTAACATGCACATGAAGAGAACCTAATCAAACTGCCATAATTGAATGTATTTGTTACAACTCAGGTGGTTTCCAAGACATCTGTCAGCAGGGAAATGCAGTTATGAAATTCATTTTAGACCGAGATATGTCTCCTTCCTATTCCTGGGAACATTTCTTCCTGACTCTTTATTTATTCTCAAAGTACAAAATTAATGTGAAATGGCTAGGCAGTTAAAATTTGTTGAAAGATCTCTCCTACCCCACAAAAACATGTTCTACTTAATTTGTAAACTTTGCAAACTAGGTCGTCCAAAATTCTAAAACTATCAGAGTCACCAAAAAGCGAAAAATCCAGATGTTTTTAAGAAGGTTGTTGTTGTTAGGTGCCATCAAGTCAACTTTGACTCCCATCGACCCCAAGTAACAGATGAGAACTGCCTCCTAGGGTTTTCTTGGCTGTAACATTTACAAAAACCAACCACTAGCTCTTTCTCCCACAAAGTGTGGATTTTAACTATCAACCTTTTGGTTAACAGTCAAGTGCCTAACTGAAATTGCCCCGAAATCAAGAGTCTTGGCCCCTATTTCATCGGCATTCTAGCATTTTTGCTAAATATTCATTATCATAGCAAAAGCATGGCTCTGAGGAATAGATTCTAGGACAAGAAAATGTTGTTGTTGTTGTTATTAGGTGTTATCAAGTCAGCTCTGACTCATAGCGACCCTATGCACAACAGAATGAAACACTGCCTGGTCCTGTGCCAGCCTCACAATCCTTGCTATATCTGAGCCCATCACTGCAGCCACCGTGTCAATCCATCTCCTTGAGGGCCTTTCCCTTTCTCATTGACTTTCCACTTTACCAAGCACAGTATCCTTCTCCAGGGAATGGTCCCTTCTGACAACATGACCAAAGTCAGTGAGATAAAATCTGGCCATTCTCGCTTCCAAGGAGCACTTGGGCTGCAGTTCTTCCAGGACCAATTTGTTACTTCGGTGAGGAAATAAGAAGCTATTGTAGAACTTCAGGAGAAATATAACAAAGCTCTAAGAGAAACTGGAGGTGGTGGAAGTTTAATCAAACAGGGATGATTACCATGTATGAGGCTTGTTAGGGCCTGGCTCTTCACTGCCATCCAGGACCCCAGTCTTGATGAACACACAACCCACCATGGTAGATATTAACACCACCACTTGTCTGCCAGTCTGTCATACCATGGTGGCTTGTGTGTTGGCTATGATGCTGGAAGCTATACCACCAGTATTTCAAATATCAGCAGTGTCACTCATGGTAGGCAGGACTCAGGAGAGCTCCAAAACTAAGACAGACTAGGAAGAAAGGCTTGGTGACCTACTTCTAAAAATTGCCAATTAAAACCTAATGGATCACAGCAGAATGTTGTCTAATACAACATGCCTTCTTGGAAGGCACTACACAATAGCTGCAACAATGGACTCAACCACACCATGAAGATGGCACAGGAACTGGCAACATCTTATTCTGTTTCACCTGGGGGTGTGGCATGTCAGAGCCACTCAGTGGCAACTGACAACAACAATAAACAGCAACATGTTAACAATGTGACAGTGGCAGAGCAAAACATCACAGAATTTCAAGTTAGGAAGAAATGGATGGACTGAGACAGTCATGAAAAACATCACAAAAATGATGCACAGGATTTCACCCATTTTAGAAAGAGGCAGTTCCACTAGCAGCCTAAGACATGGGTATGTTTGGCAGATGCAATACCTGTTGAGACGTTGATTCATTCATGAGATATTTATCAGGCCTTTATCATGTACCAAAAGAGCCTAGTGGTGCATGGTTAAGTGCTCAGCTGCTAACTGAAAGGTGGGCAGTTCTCACCCACTAGCTGTGATGCAGGAGATGAGGCCATCTGTTTCCGTAAAGACTGCAGCCTTAGAAACACTATGGGGCAGTTCTACTCTGTCCTATAGGATTGCTTTGAGTCCGAATCAACTCAATGGAAGTGAGTTTTTGGGTAATGTATGCCAGGCTCCACGTATCTTCCTGGAAATACTGTACTGAGGCAGGCTCAAGAGGAACAGAAGGAAGAGCAGTGGCAGGTTGCTAGGACGTTTCCATTGCACCCTAATAGTTGCTGGGGATCCGAGTGATGATTATTCAGCTGGCAAATGACATGATCGGAACTTCTATTCACTTAAGTAGGTCTGGCCAAAAATAAAATTTAAAAATAGTGGATCAGAGAAGCTAGTTGTGGAGAGCCAAATTACAAATATAATGCTGTCTAGAAATATGATAATAAGACTTGGCTAGGACCACAGCAGTGGGGATAGAGAGAAGCATAAAGATTTGCAAAATTCAGGAGCAGAATGAACAGAACTTTGAGAGGTTGGCAGGGGCAGAGGTCAAGCCTCAGTCTTCCAGCTTGAGTGAAAAGATAGAGAGTGAGTCTATTACCAAATGAGAAGGACTCGAGGACAGCAGTGAGAACAGGAGGGTGAAAGGCGATGATTTTTGTTTGAGACATGTCAAGCTTCAGAAATCTTCGGGGCATCCATGCAAGAAGGTGCAGTGGGCAGCCTGGTGTTCAGTGTAGCAGCAAGGGCTAGAGAAATAGATTCAACAACTATCTGCGACAAGCCACAGTGGAAACTGCAGAAGTAGAAAAGGAGCAGGTGAAGGATGCAGTCTTGTAAAAGGTCTGTCAGGGAGCGACGGGGAAAGACAAGCCAGGAAGAAGAGATCCCTGGCTGAGCAGGAGAGCCAGGAAAGAATGGCATCAGGAAGCCAGCAAAACAAGGCAAGAGAGGCTTTCCATAAAGAAGGTTGCTAAACAGCAATAAATGGTGCAAACACAGCCCCTTCCACATTTCTTTCCATCCCACTACCAAATTTGCTGCATCTGCAGATGTATCCTTTAATGTCTCTTTTTAAGCTATGCCTTTAATAAAGGCCACCCATTTAATATTTATCTATGGCTATGAAGTGTGTGTGTAAACTCCATTAACATCAGGGTTTCCTCTCTCCACTTTGGGGAGACACCCTATATGATGAGGAATTTGAAATAAACACCAGACATGTGTCAGGTGATTTGAACAGGGGTCAAAGGACCCTAAGTGGTCAATATAAATGTAAAAACCTATAAAAAACATTTTATAGTCATTATAGATGACAAAGAGGTTTTCTAAATGATAAGTCAAAGTTATTTATATAGTACCCTTTCCAGAAAAATGGAAATTGTAGAAAGCAGTAATGGTTTCTTTAACTTTGTTCTGTCTCTCCTGTCTTAATCTTTGGGTAACTGACTGTAATTTCCTGGCAAGAGAAAACTGCAAAACCAAGCCAACCTCTTACCACAGGTGAACATTAATTGACACCTTCCTAGCAGTTTGGTTAGTTTTTAAGATAGAGGAATAAAGCACCTTACCTGTTAAGCATCTCTTAATAAGTAATATTTATTTTTTTCTTTTATTTATCAACTCTCAGAAAAGATATTTTTTCCTTTTTTTTCAAGTGACTGGATATTTCTGTTTCAGTTTTTGTTCTTTTGTTTCATTTCCAATAACTATACTCAGAAAAATATGAAAGAGTAAAACTATGACAACTTAGGCCCAATTTGAACTTGAGTAATTAAACGGACCCCTGCTAGCCTTGTGTTATGCCCCGTGGAATTCAGCTCATCCGTGGTTTCTCTTTGACTGAAGCTAAAGCTCTTTGCTCAAATTAGATCCACAGAGAGTGAGAGTCCTAAAGAAAGAGGTCCCTTGACCTACAGGCTATCAGGAATGGCTGCTGAATCAGTTGTTCTTGCTTTTAAAACTAGAACGTGGAGGGGAGCAAAGAGATAATGTCCAGAGCCCATCATCAAGGAAATGTAGCATAAGCATATTATTAACCATAGGGTGGTAACCACCAAAGGAGCTAAATATGGAAACTGTTAAAAGTGGTTTCCTCTGGGAAGTGAGCAGAGGGTTGAGGAGGGTGGGAAGGGCTCAGGCAGGAGACTGACTCTCATTAGGCATTCTGAACTTTGCAATTTCTTTTTGTAAGCAAATGTTATTTTTACTTGGTTAATTATGGAAGTGGTAAAAAAAAAAAAAAAAAAAACTAATAAATGTAACTGAGGAGCACTGGTGGCACAGTGGGTAAGGCATTTGGCTGCTAACCACAAGGTCAGCAGTTTAAACCAACCAGCTGCTC
>NW_006921693.1:9545516-9546032 GCF_000298275.1 Orycteropus afer afer | reverse complement strand
GTTGGTTGGATATTCACTTCACATTTTCCTTATTTAAATATTCTCCATTTAGTAAAGTGGAGAATGCTGACAACACACTCTAAATGAATGTGTCCTCTAGGATGGTTTAGGACTAAAGAAAATAATAATCGCTTAAATTATTTTTAAAAAACCACAGACAGACTTGCCCTCAAGTCTATTCCAACTTATGGAGAACTGTGCTTCATGGGGCTGCAACACCTGACTTTCAGAAGGAGCTCCCAGGCCTTCCTTCCCAGGCACCTCTGAGCAGAAACCTCCAAACTCTTGGCTAGCAGAACACATTAACCATGGGTGCCATCCCGGGACTTCAAATTTAAATACATACATGTAACCTGCTGGGATTTGAAATACCAGTGGCGTAGCTTCCAGCTCACAGCAACATGCAAGCCACGACAGAGCAACAAGCCAACTGACGAATGTGGTGCACACACACATGTACACACACAAATATAACCAGTACGTCATGCTATGTGCAAAACAAATGTCATACAACAA
>NW_006921693.1:9536170-9541717 GCF_000298275.1 Orycteropus afer afer | reverse complement strand
GTTCACATTCATTCATGTTCATTCATTCACTCAATCATTCATTCCCCAAATACTTAGTGATTGCCTGCTGCCAACCCAGTAGTGTGTCAGGTTCTGTACTGTACAGTGTTTTCAGGAGGCAAGTAGTGAGGTGGCTAAAACATATTGTTCACGTGGAAATTGGAAAAGTACGTTGAGGCTAATGTTGTAGCAGGTTTTGATGGCAGACCAAAGATGTTTAGGCTTTATCATAGAATTAAAACGGAATAGCACCCAGTTTTACAGAATGTTTCCTTCCTGACCCACATCAAAAAGTCCCCTCCCTCACCACCACTTGCCTTTCAAGCATCATCCTTTGAATTCAGCCAACATTAACAGAAATGCAACTCAAGCCCACCCTTCCCATTACTAGGATTGAGCTGGCTGTTGCATTATGGCTTCTTCTGACTCTGAAGTAAAGCAAACCCTAGCAGAAGAAAAGGGAAAAGGACAGCTTCTCTACAGGCCTGTAGCTCATAGCACCTTGACGATAGGTGCTTTGTTATATGTTTCTATCCCTGGAACCTCCCATGATACTACATAGGAGACTCTCCATAAGTATCTGCAGGACTAAACTGAGTAAGAAACATGCATCATGAGCTTGGAGATGCAGCTGGGGTGGAGTAGGTTAATGAAAAAAAAAAAAAAAGCTCACACTGGATTTCTCGAAGAGTACCTTGCTGGGTGTGGAGAGTAAGTCTGGGAACTGTGCCTTCTGTGGCATCAGAGGGGGTGGGAGCAGAGAGTGGTAGAAAGGGAGCCAAATGCTTTGAAAGAACAACACCATGTCCCAAGGACAGAGTGATTTCACAGTAGTCAACACACCTGTGCTTGCCTAATAGCACAGTGATTAAGAAATACTGTTATCGCCTTCCAAAGGAAGTTTTCGGAAACATTAAATATGATAACCTCCTGGTGGATTTTTCCACACCGATTGCGGCAACCACTTCTAATCATGCTGCTAAGGAGATAAGGCTAGTCGAGAGCTAAGAGAGCTGCCCGTGAAGAAACGCTGTTCCCAAACACACCCTATCAATACACCATCTACCAACTGTTCCAGTCAAAGGACTAATTCAACCTGTAACTCGAGTTCAAAAATATTTTTTCTTCCCGGGTTAACTGGAATTCTGAAGATTTGGGTAGTGAGGGTCCAACAGGAGGGCAATGGCAAATTGGCCTATTTAACTTCAAGCCCTACATTGTTTTAACTAGTCAGACACAGGTTTTCTAACATGATTAAAACAATCCTATTTACAAGACTCCAGAGCACACTAAGAATCAAAGGTTTAGCAGAATTTTAATGCTGCTGCCAAAGAACAAAATAATTAGGAAGGTTTGGGTTTTTCTTTTCTTTTTTTTTTCTTCTTATTTAAAGCACATGAAAGAACTTCCAGCAGTATGGGTAGCCCTTATTCTTTCTCAGTGGCAAATATATATTTCAATATATTTTTAATGTAGGTCAGGCATGATTATTTTTCCCACTGCAGATATGACAATAACAAGGTGAGACCCAGGAAATGAAGCTTTCTATGCGGCTCCCTTCCCCTTTGTAAATCACATGGGAGGGATGAGCAAACATCCAGTGAATTCAGTATTAAGAAGGGCTTCAAAGTGGTTTGAACCAGTTTAGTCATGGCCAATGCAGTGAAGTCAGAACAGGTCCAAATCTGTAAAATGTGAGTGTACCAGAATGGGAAAAATTACAGGTTAAAGGCTTGGAATGAGAGACTTGGAAGAGGCATAGTAAGCCCTTTCAGGAGCCTGATCTGTGAGACTGGATTATTGCCAGGACTGTGGACAGCAGCATACATTCAAAGTGAGGAGGTGGGCCACCATCTTCGAGCTGGGCACTGGTGTGTCTGACTCTGCCTATCAAGAGATCTGATATGCTCTGTGGTGTGCATGCTGCCCTTGTTTTCTAAAAGGGAAATTAAGCTTCTAACAGGACATCAACCTGTAACTTTTCCCATTCCAGTTATCATGCTGGATGCCCACATTTTACTGTGGCAATGTCTGTTCCAATTCAGGTCCATTCCAATGTCACTTCGTTGGCTATGACTGAACCAGGAAGAATCAGTTAGAAGCCCTGGTATTAAAAGGTTAAGGTCACAAACAGTTGGCAACAAACTGCAGAGACTTAATCATTTCGATCATACACAGTTCTGAAGCACAACGCAGCTCCACAACTTCTTATGAGGATCTTCCCCTCTCCATACTCCCTCCAAGACCACCTCCATCCCCCACCAGCTCAAGTTAAATCATAGCGGCTGAACTTTCTCAGACCTTCACACAGAAAATTTAGAGGGTAAGCCCTTTCTTTTGATTAACTAGAAAGTTTTCTGTAAAATCTTCAATCACTTAAAAAAATGCTGTTCATCCATTCATTCAACAAATATTGAGTGTCCACTAAGTTCCAGGTACTCCACGAGGCACTGGGAGTATACTGTGAACAGAGAGAGGCAAGAAACAGAGAAGCAATACAGAGTGGTGGTTGTTTTTCCAGTTGCTGTTGAGCGGACTTGGATTCATGGCAACCTCATCTGTCTCAGTGCAGACCTGTGCTCTGTACAGTTTTCAATGGCTGATTTTTCAGAAGCAGACAGCAGGCCTTCATTCTGAAGTGCCTTAGGGTGGACTCAAACCTCTAACCTTTTGTTAGCAGCTGAGATGTTAACCATTTGCACCACTCAGACACTTTAACAGCAAGTATGTGCACTATATATACACTAGAGTATATGAAGGTAACCAGCCCAAGCGATGGCCTTGGGCCTAAGGCATTCACCTGCCAAGCACAAGGCTGGCAGTTCAAACCCACCAGCTGCTCCCTGCAAGGTAGACTGGGCCGTCTATTAGGAGCTCTGGTAGCATACTGCCTAAGGCACTTGACTGCTAACCAGAAGGCTGGTGGTTCAAACCCATCAGCCACTCCTCAGAAGGAAGGTTGGGCAATCTACTTCCATAGAGATACTGCCTTGGAAACCCAAGAAGGGGTCTCTATGAGTCAGGTCCGACTCAAGGGCAAAATAACAACAACAATATGAAGGTATGTACTATCATGTGTTATGAAGAAAGCAGGGCAAAGATGTAAAAGGGAATCTAGCTCTGCAAGAAAGCATTCCTCACTGTCCCAAACTTTCAGGATTTCTCCTTGTTATAGCCTTTGTTAACTGTAACACTTACTTATTTAAAGCTGTTATGTAATCTTATGTGTATTTCACATGTATACTCTGTTACTACAAACTGTATCAGGAAAGAAATCTTCCAATTTTACAAAAGTATCTTTTTATGCATGTTTTACATGATATACATATAAGCTCTGGTGGTGCTGCGGTTAAGGCATTGGGCTGCTAACCAAAAGGTCAGTGGTTCAAACCCACCAGCTGCTCCATGGGAGAAGGATGTGGCAGTCTGCTTCTGTAAAGATTTACCACCTTGGAAACCCTATGGGAGTCACTGTGAGTCAGAATTGACTTGATGGCAGTAGGTTTATATAAATATGCACATACCTAAAAGAATAAGGAGCTGGCAATGGAATTTAAAAAAAACATCGTCTGAGATCTTGTCTTTAAAAGGTTTCTCCCTTCAGATAGTTCTTCCAGGCCTTATGGGATTTTCCAGAGCAAACACAACTTCATCCAGCACCTTGGAACGTTGTCAAGTACTCATTTTCTTTCCTATGATGAATGCAGATTGATAAGTATGTCATACTAGGAATATGGTCTCTTGTCATTTCATAATTATTGAGGCAAAGTTGAATTTGCAGAAAATATGTTGGAGAAATATGGATTCTCTGACACAAGTTAGTATCTACCCATATAGAAATTTTAATGGGCACAAAATATTTGAAAATCTGTAAATCCACTTCCAATTTCAATTTTGCAAGTTTTAGGAGTAAGGATGACAACAGCACATCCAGTGTTAATTAAGGCCCCATTTTAACCAGGAATCCATATAACAGAGCAGTTGACCTGAGCAGATTCATGACAGTTGTTGACCCAAAGCTGTTAATTTATACTCAGTGAATCACACCAACCAAAGCCATTTGTTTCTTACTTTTGCCCAGTCCTGCTTTGTGAAGGCCTTGGCCAACAGACAATTGTCCATGGGTCAATTCTCTTCAGCTCACTGAAGATTTAAGGTGGATAAGACCTGATCCCTTCTCTTAAGGATCCCTTTCTTTTAGATAGGAGCTCTGGTGACGTAGTGCCTAAGGCATATGACTGCTAACCAGAAGGCTGGTCTTTCAAACCCACTAGCCACTCTTCGGAAAGAAGATTGGGCAAGCTACTTTCGTAGAGATACCACCTCGGAAACCCCAGGAGGGGTTGCTATGAGTCAAATCAACTCAATGGCAGTGAGTTGGGTTTTTTTTTGTTTTGTTTTGTTTTGTTTTTTACTTTTAGATATATTGGAAGAAGACAGATACATTGTCATAATAACCAACATACTTTGGGCTCTCCATGCTAGATACTGTACTAAGTTCTTCACAACACTGAGTATTTTCATGCTCATATCTGCCCTGAAAAGAAAGTACTATTGTTATCCCAAGGTCACAAAGCTGGTTTGTCCACTTTGCTCCATTTCTAGTGCATGCTACTGACTGTTGATCTGCAACTCAATAGTTCTCTTATTGTAATACCAGGAATAGTGCTACCCAAACAGGAGTGTGCATGCCAAAGTAGCAATAAAGGATAATTAATCCACAAGACCCAGAGACTCTAGGCAAACACACAACTGACATTTTTCATACAACAAGTAGCTAAAGTGGTTTCCCTTAGAGCTGACCTGATTGACCACAGGGCCCACCACTCTCAATTGTCTAACACTCTGTATGTTTCACTACTGGGGAGTTAATGACTCTAGCGCTTCCCAACCATGGCACAGTGGTTAAAGTACTCAGCTGCTAAGTGAAAGCTCAGCAGTTCCAACCACCAGGTACTACACAGCAGAAAGATATGGTAGTTTGCTTCCATAAGGATTACAGCCTTGGAAACCCTACAGGGCAGTTCTACTCTGTCCTGTAGAGTCACTATGAGTCAGAATCTACTTGACAACAATGGGTTTTGGTTTGTGGTAATTTTTATGGAAAGAGATCACCAGGTCTTTCTCTTTAGAGCCACCGGGTGGGTTTAAGCTGCCAACCTTCTGGTTGGTCACTGAGCATTTAATCTTTGCACCACATTAGTTCATTTCCTTCATTGTCTTACCTCCCCCTGTCACTACCAATGCATTCCAGGATTACCTCCCAAATAAACTTCTTGCACTTAGATCCTTGTCTCAGTTTCTACCTCTAGGGGAACACAAATTTGGAACAAATCTCAAAACAAATGAAATGATCAGATATGCACAAAACACTCAAAAATGAAGTGGAGAGAAAGGAACGTAGAGAGACTCGAGTCAATACTGGTGGGAAAAAACCCTTCAGAAAACTATTATTAATACGCTCAGAGAGATAGTAAAGATACTGCATCCATAGAACAACCAGAGGATGCTATAAAAAGGAGCCCTCAGAGGATGAGGATCTTAGAG
>NW_006921693.1:9534066-9535835 GCF_000298275.1 Orycteropus afer afer | reverse complement strand
GGCATCCTCAGAGTGTCTCTAAGTTATTTTTTCATGGCTCAAAGTATTTGACAAACTTATTGTTACTTTTGGGAAAAAGGAACTATTGATAGAGGTATAGGAAAGCTAACTAAACAGAAAAAAAAAAAGAGAAAAAAGAAGTAGTAACCTCAGGAAACCTAATCACAGAATATTATTTGGCTCAAAAGTGCACAATGGTCATAATTTGACATGCATTTTGTTGTTGTTGTTGGGTGGCATCGAGTCAATTTTGACTGACGGTGACACCATGTGACAAAGCAGACCTGCCAAGTTCTCCTGGCTGTAATTCCATCCTCACAGAAGCAGACTGGGAGCCCTTTCTCTCATAGAGCTGGAGGGGGGTTCGAACTGCCAGACTTTTAGTTAGCAGCCAAGTGCTTAACCATTGTGCCACCAGGGCCCCTTCTATCAGCATGGATTAATTTGATCAGCAGTGCTTAAAATCCACACATCAAGATAAAGCAGTGTAAGTGTATTACCTGGAGTATTAGGATAACAACAATCAAAACAGTTCAAAGTGATTTCTTCTGGGGGCCACGGCAGAGTGTGGAGAACTGACAAAGGAATGCAATAAGCATCTATTGTGTGGACTTAGGAAAAATTCAAGAATGAAATAGAGGGCAGAGGAAATATATGCATACTGAAGGCAAAAACGAAAGTCACTGACCTTGATTTTCACTGCAGATGAAAGGATGTTTCAGAGAAAAATATTTGGCCCTGAATAGCAAAGTAAATTGTAAAGTAAATACTAAAGCAATTGCCTGTATTTTAAATTTCACTTTATATAATACTACTTGGAGCTCTAGGAGCTCTGGTGGTGTAGTGCCTAAGGCACTTGACTGCTAACCAGAAGGCTGGTGGTTCAGACCCACAGCCACTCTTTGAAAGGAAGGTTGGGCAGCCTACTTCCATAGTGATACCGCCTCGGAAACCCAAGGAGGGGTCGCTATGATTCAAAATCAACTCGATGACAGTGAGTTATATTACTACTAACACGGGCCACCTCTTCCGTAAAGCATTCTTTTTGACTTCAGATAGCCTTAGGAATGCCTTCTCTGGTCTCTCCACAAGGTCAAGCACAGCACTTGGGCCAGCATCGTATACTGGCATGACATCATCTGCACTGCATGAATGGAATCGGTTTATATACATGTAAGCTGTCTCCCTTCCAGATTGTTCTAGCTTAGAAGAACAAGAATTCCATCTCTTGCTCCTCTACAGATTTTTGCTTCAATCCACCAACAAGGCCCCACCTTAAAAACATTAAGAGATACAGGCATTATTTTAATAACTAATTATGTAATGATTTGACATGATAATTAATTGATTCAAATAGCCATTTTCCTTGTATTTTACCATCTCTGAACTTAGGAATGTGTCTTAAAAGTGCTGGTGACTTATAAGCAACTATGGTCTGGATGGAAGCCAAGTTCCTCCCCAGAGTGCACCACAGCCCCTTAGTCAGCCGGGATCTAACCACCAGGGAGCTCTGAATTAAATGGTCAGTCTGATCATTCCGTTTTAATCATCTGGCTATCATAAATCCAGACTTCGGTCCTGATTGCCCCCTGTGATTCAAAATCTCAAAGATCAGTTTTCCTTCCTCCTACCAACAGTTGGAGACTTTTGAGTTTCTTCGTTGCCCCGATCTGCTTGACAAATTTATTTTCCAGTTGCCCTTGCACTGAAGGTGCCCTAACATTAAGCAACTATCCTATTAGACTCTTTATCTTAGACTTTTTTTTTTT
>NW_006921693.1:9533016-9533651 GCF_000298275.1 Orycteropus afer afer | reverse complement strand
TACCATGCAGATTCCAAACTGTTCCTTCCAGTCCAGCTGCACTCAGGATGACTCCAACTCATGGCAATCCCACGTGTGTCAGAATGAAACTGTGCTCCACTGGGTTTCCAATGGCTAATTTTTCAAAAGTAGATCACCAGGCCTTTCTTCCAAGGTTCCTCAGCGTAGACAAGAACCCACAAACTTTACTTTGATAGTGAGCACAATACCAGCTGCACCACCTAGAGACTGCCAGCTGTAGCCTGATGTCCCCAAAAGACTTTATGAAACTGAAGAGGATTTTAATCTTTATTTAACTTATATGATCAAATCCTCTATTTGCAACTTAGACTTAGCTCAGCATAAGATGTGACACATATACTCACTGCCACCAAGTCAATTCTGATTCATAATGACCCTTTTGGATGGAGGAGAACTGCCCCAAAAGGTAATTCTTCATGGAAGGAAACTGCTTCATGTGTCTGCGGAGTGAGTGGCTGGTGGGTTCAAACTGGTAACCTTTTGTTTAGCAGTCAAATGCTTTAACCACTACTCCACCATAGCTCCTTGTGACACATTGTTGTTGTTGTTGTTGTTATGTGCTGTCGAGTTGGACCCAATTCATAGCGAACCCTCCTTGGGTTTCCGAGGCGGTA
>NW_006921693.1:9530503-9531931 GCF_000298275.1 Orycteropus afer afer | reverse complement strand
GTACTAGGCCACTAGCTGCCAGAGCATAATTTTCCTTCACCAAACAGACCACTGGTAGCTTTGACCAGATGCGGAGCTGTGTGCAGAGTTATTTTTAATACACACTCCATGGGGTGACTGCTGAAATGCACCGCTGAACTTGGAGCAATCCCCCACCAGAGCAGAAATAAGGAAGGAAAGGACTGTTCCCATCGGTGCCACTTAAGGAATATGTCTGGATCCTCAGACTGATACATAAGCTTACAAAAGAAACAATTAAACTATCTAAGCAGATAGCTTTCACCTCCTCAGGCAGAAACAGTTCTTGCATATTCAGACTTGTAGGTTACTGAGTCACAGGGGGCAAGAGAAAGGTGGTTATAAATACCACATTCAAAGGATAATTACATTTTCCTATAACTTTAAAAGCCATGTCTGGCTCTTCTTTTGCTATCTTTCAGGACTAGTCTATGTGAAGTGAGAGCTGTGTAGGACTAAAAAGTCACTTTTTTGTTCCTTTTCTCTATATAGCAAGGTGTACTTTTTATCAGTGTTTTTACGTGCCCTTGAGTTGATTTTCAATTTATCACAAGCCCATGTGACAGAAGAGAACTTATGCCACAGGGTTTTCCAGGCTGTAATCTTTACAGGACATCTTTGCTCTTAAACACTTTAAAGAGGTCTTTCAAGTGACCCAAGCCATGGTACCCAACCCAAGCCATGGTACCCAACCCAAGCCATGGTATTTTCAATAGCCTCATATGCATGTGAGAGCTGAACACTGAATAAGGAAGACCACAGGAGAATCGATGCATTTGAATGGAGATGTTGGTGAAGCATACTGGATGACCACGGACTGCCAGAAGAACGGACAAAAGCTGTCTTGGAGGAAGTACAGCTGAAATGCTCCTTGGAAGGGAGAATGGCCAGACTTTGTGTCATATACCTTGGTCATGCTGTCAGAAGGGACCCGTCCCCGGAGAAGGATATCATGCTGGGTAAAGTAGAGGGTCAGCAAAAAAGGGGAAGACCCTCAACAAGATGGATGGACACCGTGGCTGCCCAACAATAATTGTGAGGGTTGTACAGGACCAGGCAGTGTTTCATTCTGTTGAGTTGAAACTGATTCTATGGCACCTAACAACAACAGCAGTCTTTACAGAAGCGATCACCATGTCTTGCTCCTGCAAAACTGCTGGGCAGGTTCAAACCGTAAACCTTTTGGTTAGAGCCAGGGCACCTACCCGTTGTACCGCCAGGGCTCCTTATGTTAAATGTTTATCATCACGCTTGAGTAGCATGAGCAGTGGATGATGGGAGTCATTAAAAGGTAACTACTTCCTCAAACTCTCCAAATCCCTTCTTTTTCTCCCTTTTCTTCTTTTCCTCTCCTTTCATTCCCCCCAACCCCTTCTTTTCCAGCCCACATTAAGAGGCTACTGTGTGCCA
>NW_006921693.1:9525190-9530403 GCF_000298275.1 Orycteropus afer afer | reverse complement strand
GCAGTAATAGGCCTTGGGTTACTGCTGGTAACCCTGTCTTCCCTTTGTGGAATTAGAGGAGGTCGGAACATGTGGCCTCCTTGTCGTTTTTGCAGGCACCTAACAGCAACAGCAGTCTTTACAGAAGCGATCACCATGTCTTGCTCCTGCAAAACTGCTGGGCAGGTTCAAACCATAAACCTTTTGGTTAGAGCCAGGGCACCTACCCGTTGTACCGCCAGGGCTCCTTATGTTAAATGTTTATCATCACACTTGAGTAGCATGAGCAGTGGATGATGGGAGTCATTAAAAGGTAACTAATTCCTCAAACTCTCCAAATCCCTTCTTTTTCTCCCTTTTCTTCTTTTCCTTTCCTTTCATTCCCCCCAACCCCTTCTTTTCCAGCCCACATTAAGAGGCTACTGTGTGCCAGGTTATATTTTACCTACTGGAGTAAAAATCACACTAACATGTATCACTATTCTTCAGTATTTCACAATTAGCTTCAAATGCCCTACCTGCTCAAATACTCTGTGCTCCCTGAAGTTAGAGGCCACAGCTTATACTTCATCAGCTTCCTTTTGTCCATTGCACAATGTCTCAGGTTTGTCTCATGCTGCAGGACAAACACTGGATGGTGTGTGACACCATCCGATCCCAGCTCCAGCTCCATTGTTGTAAGGTCACCTCAGGCACGTCACCTAATCTCTGACACTTCCATCTCCTTCTCAGTACAAAAGGGTGATCCTTACCCGAGTCTGAGTATCCACAGAGGGTCGACCAGATGATCTATCATAATGTGTGTGAAGCCACTGCACAGCATAACCTGACTTACAAAGGTGGTCCTGAGTATCTTCAAGGTGCAGTGGCTGAACCCAAGCCACAGGGCACTTCACTAGAGCCTTGCCAACCTCAGGCTAGAGGCATGGCTCTGGAGAATTACCTCACCGTCAGGCAAAAGTGGGCATGACATTTCCCTGCTTAAAACACTTTCACTTCAGAATGAGATCCAGCTCTGTATCAAGCCCACGTGCCTCAGTCCCCACTCAATGCCTTGTATTTCCCCACACTTCCCTGTAAACAAAGCCTGAAGGTTACATTCTGCCCTCTTAGTCCCACTGAGCTGCAGTGGATGCCCAAGCTCCTTTGTGGGTTGCTAATCATCTGACTTTACAATGGGCAGATTATCCTGGCTTACCAGTGTAGGTCCTTAAAAGCAGAAGGAGGCGGCAGAAGAGAGGGCTCAGCAACAGGATGTGAGAAGGACATAATGTGTCCCTGCTGGCTCTGAAAACAGAAGGGGCCATGAGCCGAGGCATGTGGGCAGTCTCCAACATACACCAAACCCACTTCCATCGAGTCAATTCCAACTCATAGCAACCCTATAGGACAGAATTCAACTATCCCATAGGATTTTCAAAGCTATAATCTTTACAGAAGCAGACTGCCACATCTTTCTCCCATGGAACAGCTGGTGTGTTCGAAACACTGACTTTTGGTGTGTAGCTGAGTGCTTTAAACACTGTGCCACCAAAGGCAGTCTCCAGAAGCTGGAAAAGGTAAGGAAACAGACTGTCCCAGAATGGAATGCAGCCCTGCCAAGACCCTGATTCTATCCAGTGAGATCCACATCAGGCTTCTGATCTAAAGAACTGCAAGACAACACATTTGTGTTGTTTGAAGTTACTAAGTCTGTGGTAACTCATTATAGCAGAAACAGAAAATGAATATACCAGGCAAGAAAGTAGAACGTCTAATAAGGACCAATCATTTCACCTCTTGGAGTTGCACCTTCCTGATCAACAAACTGGAGAAAGGCAGCCTCAATCTAAGGGGCCTTGGTGGTACGATAGGCAAGCACTTGGCTGTTGGACCTGGAGCTCTGCTCCTGTCCATGTTACACTGTAGAGAACCCTGTGGGGTAGCTCTACTCTGTCTTAGAGGGCCGCTAGGCGTCAGAAAGGACTGGATGGCACTCTGCAACAACATCCTTCATCTGCTTATATCACAGAGCTGTTTATGAGGCTCCAGAGCTGTGCGGCCTGTGCTGCAATCTCACCCCCAACACTTAACCATTGTGTCATTGACAAAAGACTTAAAACCTCTGCACCTCAGTTTTCTCATCTATAAAACAGGGATGCTAATGGCATCAGGTTATTGTGTGGATCACATGAGTTAACGAATGTAAAACACTCAGAACAGCCTCTGATACAGAGTATTATACAAGTGTTAGCTATCATTATATATGCAAACAGTTGGTGAAAGGTTCAACCTAAAAACCAAACTCACTGCCATTGAGTCCATTGCAACTTTAGCAACTTCATTGGGTTTCCAAGGCTGTAAACCTTTCAGAAGCAGACTGCTTCATCTTTCTGCCAAAGAGCAGCTGGTGGGTTCAAACTACCAACCCTTTGGTTGGCAGCCAATGCCTTACGCACTATACCACCAGAGCTCCTTTGGTGAAAAGTCAGGCACTATAAAGTGGTTAGGTAGAATTAGCATTTTTTTTATAAAACAACGGGTCTCAAGAGAGTGGAGGTTCAAACCGCCATCCCTGAGGGCAGTTCAGAAATAAGTGTACGAGGCATTTTAGAAGTCCAGTGACACGGAGTTGGGATGTTGGTGGCACACGACCAGCATTTTGTGATGGGAGTCAGAGATCCTAGACATTCTGCAGCTCCTCGGGCAGGTGGTTGTTTTCAGCGCAAGACTTTTCCAGATTCCAAATGACAGCCCACACCCCGTCCCCTTTAATTTGTGGCCGTGTGTTGATGGTGACCCTACGCAGGGGCTTAGCATCTGGTTTCTTCATTATGATCCCTGGTACAGACGCACCCAGTCATCTGTCAGCTGAAACACTTTTAAAACTATAGAGTTCACTTCATTTTTCCTTTATATTATTGTTAGAGCAGGAGCTCTGGCAGTGTAATGCCTAAGGCATTTGACTGCTAACCAGAAGGTTGGCAGTTCAAACCCAGCAGCCAGTCCTTGGAAAGAAGGTTAGACAATCTATTTCCGTAGTGATATCGCCTCAGAAACCCAAGGAGGGGACATTATGAGTCAGATCCAACTCGACGGCACATAACAACTGTTGGTAAAAAGTTGGTGAAAGGTTAAACCAAAAAAATCAAACTCACTGCAATTGAGTCCATTCCAGCTTTAGCAACTTCATTGGGTTTCCAAGGCTGTAAACCTTTCAAAAGCAGACTGCTTTATCTTTCTGCCGCAGAGCAGCTGGTGGGTTCAAACCACCAACCTTCTGGTTAGCAGCCAATGCCTTATGCACTATACCACCAGAGCTCCTTCGGTGAAAAGTCAGGCATTATAAAGTGGTTAGGTAGAATTAGCAATTTTTTATAAAACAATTATAAATTATGTTGATTTAAAATTTTCATAGAATTATGTTGATTTAAAAATTTAAATTAGCATCAGACTATGTTAAAATTTGTTTCATGATAATAAAAGGGGTGTAACAAGCTATTTGTTATTAAAAGTATGTGTTGGATAGTGCCCAGCAGTGTTGGATTACTCAATAAGGAAGGTAAGCAGGGCTTACTTGTGCTTACTTAGCAATCTGTTGTGAACAATTTCACATTTTTTCACCACATCAGAGATTCTGCTTCTAGGTGGGCCTGGGATCTGTCTCTCTCCCAACCCCCATAGCATGTTTCCACAGAATAAAAGCCTGTTTTCAAATTTACAGTTCCTGATGGGGACAGAGTACCCAGTATGCCATGTGGTAAACTCATGTGAAATTGTTCACTACAGATTAGTAAGGAAGCACATACTTACCTTGCCTGTTGGGTAATCTGCCCCTGGTGCCTGGCTACCACTACTGAACATTTTGATCAAAGATTTTAGAGATGAATCCTGATCAAAAGGGAGAAACTGCAGAACAGAATTTCAAATTCTCATGGAATCTAGACCTTCTGGAGCCTTTGAGACCAGATGAACCCCAACTATTTCCTTGAGTAATTACTAGGAAGTAATTTCAGGCAATTACTCATTTCTCTGAGTAAACTTTAAACTTTAATCTAGAAATCTCCTCTGAAGCCTTTAAACCAAGCAGTAAAGCAAAGTAAACCAAACTCATTGCCATCAAGTCGGACCCGACTCATAGTGACCTCTCCTTGGTTTTCTGAGGCAGCATCGCTACGTAAGTAGATTGCCCAACCTTCCTTCAGGAGTGGCTGGTGGGTTTGAACCGCCAGCCTTCTAGTTAGCAGTCAGATGCTTTAGGCACTACACCACCAGGGCTCTTATACCAAATAGTAGTTTAGCTTAATTAGTTAAGTATGTCTGCCATGAGCGCTGTGTTCTTTTAAGATCTGAATGGGATCAAATTGACAACAGCAACTCAAAAGATTAGACAGGAAGTTCAGAGTGCAGTGAGTTTATGTTAATGGGGAAGTAACAATTCAAAAAAAAAGATGGTGACAGTGGTTGCTTGAAGAATGCAATCAGTGTCACTAGATTCTACAAGTAGAAACTGTTGTTGAATTGGCTTATGCTGTGCTATGTATGTTGTCAACAATTAAAAAAAAAAAAGAAATGAAATTTTACAAAGTTAGTGTTGGAAATGAGCTGAGAGTTCAGGTAGAAGTGCCACAGAAAAAGCTTGAATGATGATGGGTATATTTTTAAGAGAGATGTTCTTATTTTTAATGATTCAATAAATACAGTAATAGAGCTGAAAAACAAAGAAGAAGAAGAAGTGGTGTTAGACATGAAATCATAGAACTTAAGGTGAATTAGAGGTGGCTTAACCTAGCTCTCTAGCTTTCCAATGAAGAATACTAAGACCTAAAGATAGAAAATGTCTGTACAAAGTAAAACTATTAGTTAAAAATAAGAATCCAAGTTACAAGACTCTAATCCAGGGTTCTTGAGTGTTCTTTAAGAATACGGGCACGGGCATCTTAAGCAAAATGAGATTCCGTAAAGTTCAAATTCTCTTCCGATCTTGAGATTTTATGTCAGCAAAAGCATTGCCCTGGCTTGTTCCTCATCTCCCTGCTCACCGTCCTCCCTCCACCACAGAGAAAGTGATTGTGAAAGGAGCGTTCTACATGATCTCCACAGCCCAGCGTTCCTGGGGAGCAGAGCCAGGAGAGGTTTGGTTGGACAGGGATAATGTCAACAGCTGTCAGTGACTTTCTCCTTTGAGTGTCTGGCCCAGTTCCATAGGAGACTTTGGGATCCTGAGGCAATTCTACCTACTGCCTCCTCCACAA
>NW_006921693.1:9523191-9523695 GCF_000298275.1 Orycteropus afer afer | reverse complement strand
GAGTCACTATGAGTTGGAGCTGACTTGATAGCATCTAACAACAGCAACAACAACCAGTCTCAAAAGTTCCAATAATTCTAGTTTCCACAGGAATTTGATGTTCTGTTTCTAAGTTTGCCTCCTTTTGATTAGAATCCATTGATTGGGTGGTTCTTGATTAAAACATTCAGGCACCATTTCTTCTGGTTTCATGGCAAATGAAATAGTAGTTCATGGAAGATCTCTGATCTTGACTCTAATGACCTTCTGGTTAAATATGGACTTAAGTGGCACAGTTCATTTATTATTTATTTTATGTCTGAATCACAGGTTAGTTTCCTTGATGATCATGTGCTCTGTCTTATTGTAGAGTTGGGCTGTATCACAGAAGCTCCCCCTCGACAGCCAGACACATGGTACATTAGGTTTTTAAAACTCAATTCTCCTTATTCCTCCTTTTTGGACGAGCCTGCAAAAATTAGTCTTTCCTATTGAGCTTCATCCCAAGCATTCAGTAGATTTCAA
>NW_006921693.1:9503457-9517726 GCF_000298275.1 Orycteropus afer afer | reverse complement strand
GACTAATACCCTTCCAGAAAAAGCAGTCTAAGCAAAAAATAGTACATTTGCATATGACTATAACTTTAAAACATCTTCCTTAGCCCTCTCCCAATATATCCCCAAAGCCTCTCCTAAGTAGCAATTGTGCAATCAACACTGAGAATACGAGCGAGGAAGTGTATGTATGATTTTCAAAAGCCTTTCAGGAGGTTCTGGTTAAGTCTTTCTAGCTGAGAACCCTGGGCACTAAGCCAAGCTACGAAAGAGAGGACGCATGACATTTGACTTGATGTTGTATGACCTCTTGCACAGCATGGAGGATGAACACAACTTAGAGTAAAGGGCACTGTTTTGGGCAAGGCTGCCACTTGCTGCTTCTCTCAATAGCGGTTGATTTCTGAAACCAGGACTGTGGGGCAGACAGAGCACTGAGCCAAGGGGATTCATGTCTAGGCGGCCCACGGGTCTTCTCGGAGAGCTCCTGCCTGCAGCACATGCTCTAAGAATATCATGTTAGAGGTTTCCACAAAACTCACGTTTCAGTGGCTGCCTCAAGAAAGTCATACAACTCTTGTTATTTGTCTAAGTGTACTTCCAAATGCAGAGAGTCCCCTTTCTTCCTCTTTCTGGGTGAGAGACATTTTTGACCTCTTTGCTAACTCATTATTCATTACACTGAAAGCAAGAAGAGGATGAAAAGCAGTGACATAATAGAGTACAGTGACTGAGATGAAAATAACTAGCCTTTGTCCCACCCCCACCCCCTAATACTTTATAGTTAAGTCCTGCAAGCTGAGCATGTGCCCAGAAGTTTCTAGTTCAAAGTACACTTACCCCACATCCCACTTGCCCCTTGCCACACAAACCAACACACACTTGAACCCAGAAAACTTTTTTCTGCTTATTTATGTTAATCATCAAGCCAAAGCAAATAGCCTCCCACTTTCTGGATCCAGGACGGGGGGCAAACAAATAAGAAGACAGCACAAATCCTCTAGCCAAATAAGAAAAAAACAAGCCAGCAAACATACAAAAACCTGTATTCTAAGCCAGGAGGTAGGCCACCATGTACCAGGGAGTTGCATCAGCTGTCCACGTAGAAAGTTGGTTTCCCAACTTTGAACTTTCTCAGTTTCACACAGCAACACCGCCACTAGATGAGCAGCAGGAAATTGATTTATGTTGTTGGTTTAGGACTTCAGTCAACCACCAGTTTACAAAGTCTTCATTAAAATGTTCTGTTTCAGTGGCAAAGGACTGGTTCATTCATTCACTCATTCAGCATGCATACCCAGGAGCACGGAGACTGAAGGGAGACCCTTCACAGACAAAAGACCCCAGGCAACTCAGTCTCAAATTAGGGGGCAACTGGGTAAATTGAGAAAATAACACAAGGTAAGTGCTGACAGAGGTCTATACAAAGTGCTGAAGAGCAAAGGTGTGATTCCAAGCCAGCAACATATCTGCAATAGGAAGGAAAATGAATTATGGGTTTATCACCCTATGGTCCTTCTCCCCACCTATCCAGAGACATGAAGCTGTCAATCCTATTCTATTCAGATTCAGTTATTAGGTGACTGGCAGCCACAGAGCTCAATCAAGATGTTTCTAAAGAGCTTCACCAGGAGGGAAAACTGTATGCAAATCAAAGTTGTTTGTACACCACTCCAAAACAAGCCCTAAAAAAGTCAGGCAGGAAAAACCACTTCTCTCTCCTTCCATCCAAAGCAATCTGGAATCCAGACTGACCGGCCAGGCACGGGGCAGAACCAGTGAGCTGGTGCATAAAGGTGCAACCTATTCTCCAGCCCTTGGCACAACTCCCCAGATATAACCTGGTGTCCAGTGTGCAGGAGACGTGGAGAACGGCGGTGGGAATTCTAGCATTCAAACACTGCCACCTCTCTCTGGCCTCTTTATGATTCAGCCCTGTTCCGCTGGGTTGGTTGCCCAGGCTTCTGAGACGGGAAATTTTGTCAAAGTGGGAAAGTTGGAATCGCTTTGGTACAAGGACCGGTGAGTATGCCTGAATCCACCCTTCACTTCCCATTCCAGTTCCAAGCCCCTTCACCACACTTCAATTATCCTCAGGTAAAATGAGACAATGTCCACTAAGCACCCAGCCCGTGAGTGACATGTAGTCAGAACGCAGTAAAACCAGCTTCTCTGGCCTTTTCACACACACCTCCTGGGTCAAAGCCCGTCACCGCTCTAGGCATGAGGGAAGTTGCCCCCAGGTGGGTAAAAGTTGACAAAACTCTTGGCCACCCCCCCATGCTCTGGGGGTGTGAGGACAGGTGGGTGGTGTGAGTGTGTGCAAGAGTGTGTGCGCGCCTGGCGCATCCCGCGCCGCGTTAACCCCTTACCTTCGAGCAACACCTCCTTGCCCGCGCGCTTCAGCGCCTGCACCGCCTCGTCGTGTGTGGCGTCCCGCAGGTCAGCTCCGTTCACCGACAGGATGGCGTCGCCCACGTACAGGGCTTGGGTCTGGTCCGCCGCCAGCCCCTTGAAGATCTTGCTGATGAGGATGGGCATCTTGTTCTCCTTGCCCCCCTTGATGCTGATGCCCAACCCGCCCAGCTCCTGCTTCAGCACCTTTACGCCGCGCTTCTGGTTGGAGATGGCCTCGGGCACCTGCTCAGGCAGGTCAGTGAAGGCAGTGCGGACCCTCGCGGGCGAGTCCGGGGGCTGCGCGCCGCCGGCGCCCGGGGACTCAGCGCCCCTGCAGAACGAGCCATTGGTGGCGGTCCCCAGGCCGTTGTATGCCGCCGCGCTCTCCTCGCAGCTCAGAACCAGGGCGTCCTCGCTCAAGTTCACCAGAACTTTGTGCCAGCGATCCCGCACCAAAACTTCCAGCAGCCCGCTCCGCTGCGCACGGCCGCCTCCCGCGCCCGCCGGCCCCGCAGCCGCTGCCGCCGCCGCTACCGCCATCTTTCCGGCATTCTTAAAATGCCATGTGATTGCAAAGGGTGGAAAAGTGGAGAAGGGTGGGGCGGGGGCTGGACGCGGGGCCAGGGGGGACCCGGAGGGCGCGCCCGCGGGCAGGAGGCGGGACGCGGGACTCGGATCCCGAAGCTCGCAGACTGCGCTGCGCGCGAGTCGGCAGCCGCCGCCGGGCTCGCTCGCCCTCGCCTGATCCTGGGCGGGGTGGAGCCACCTAAAAGAAGAAGGCGAGACGGTGACAGGGGAAAAAAAAAAAAAAAAAGCTGCTGCCAGTTGCAAAACCCCAAGCCGAGGGGCGCCGCGGCGCAGCGGAGCGAGCGCGGGTGGGGAGAGAGGTAGGAGGAGGCGCGCTCGCGGAAGGGCGGGGACGGCCTGGCGGCCACTCACCTGTTCCTGCGACGGAGCTCGGCGGTCGCACGCCGCCAGCTGGCTTCCACCAGGCTCGCTTCTTCCTCAGAGAGCGCGTCGCGGTGGGGTCCACTTCCCCAGCGCCTTTCCGGTGGCGCTTCTCTCTGCCCTGCCCAGCCCTCTCTCCTCAGCTCTCCCTGCTCTGCAGGCACCTTTGCCGGGTCTGTGTCCCGCCTCAGCCCCCGCACTCCATTCTTCCTGATTCCCCTTCCCTTCCACACCCTGTGGAACTGTGTCTGACAGTCCTTCCTCCAAGTGTATCTGGACCCAGGTCTCCTCTCGCTGACTTCGTCAAACCGAGGTTTAGCTTCCTCTGCTGAGTTCGTAACCTTTCTCCTCTCTGCAAGCTCTCAGGACCTACACAGAGGCCTAGGCTCTCTGAGAGTCAAGAGGGACGGCTATCCCAAGAACTCAGAGTGAAATGGCAACTGAATCGTGTGCCCTAAGCCTCATCTCTTTGGATGTGGGACATCTTTCCTGCCGGGCCTCTGGAGAGGCGTGTCTGCTGGCCAAGGAGGCTCCAACAGGTCACTGCCTGCCCTAGGCTCCAGGGACAAATGCTCTTCCAGCACGAACACATTATGTTCACCAGAAGCTTCAAGCTTCTGACCTATGCTTTTTTTTCCCCCTGGTACTTTCTCTTCCTGAGATCCAATACAGGATGTCTCCTGATTTAAAAACTCGGTTCCCGTGGCTTGTAACTCAAAAGTTTCTTTACAAGCTGCTTGTTTGGCGCTCCATTTCCATCTTTCCATAGTAACAATACTATAATTATTAGTTACCTTTCCAAGCCAATCAGGAAAAGCCAACATAACCCATGGCATACCCAGCCTCCCAGTGTCCTCCTGAGAGACCACAGGGCTTTCCCTCCCTCTGGTTCTCCAAACACCCAAAGCAGGCCTCATGGGCCTCTCAAAGTGCTTCACACTTCTTACTTACCTCCTCTTCCTCCCCTTCTCTCCCCTCTCTCCAAAAACAAAACAAAACTCACAAATCTGTGAATTCCCCAGGGTTAAATCAATAAGGTAAGATGTCACGGGGGAGAGAAGCCTTATCGATATGGGGTATCAGCCTCAGCACCGTGAACATATCTCTAACTCCTCTAGGAAGTACGTTTTTAAACAAGGATGCTTAACACTCAGATGAATCACTAGTGTGGCATTCCAGGCAGGGCCTCAGAATAAAGTGAAAACATTTGGACCTTTTGCTTTTTGTTTGAGCTGGAAGAGTCACTGCAGACTGACCAAAAGGAGCCCTCGGATGACTGCTTCTGCTTATGTTGTTATTTGCCACCGAGTCTGCCCCGACTCCTAGTGACCCCTCCTTGGGTTTCCGAGGCAGTTATCACTACGGAAGTAGGATTGCCCAACCTTCCTTCCGAGGCGTGGCTGGTGGGTTTGAACCACCAGCCTCCTGCTTAGCAGTCAAGTGCCTTAGGCACTATGCTACCAGAGCTGCTTCTGCTTATAGTTCCCTCCTTTCCTATGTTTTGTAACCCACTGGTTTTCCAAAGCTCCTTTTTCTTTCACGCAGACTCCTAGGGCAGGACACCAGCCACAAGGACGCTTCACCTTCTGTGTGCAGGCTCAGCAGGGGGCTGATGTACCCCAGTTGGGAGGGACAGTAGGCTAGGGTTGACTGTCTGCTGTGACGTCTTGTACTCACACACTTCACTGTGCAGGGAAATCAGAGCCTGAGCATCTGTCTTCTAACCCAAGCTCATGAAGATGGAGGCAGCTACCACTGTTGATTTAGAAATCAAAAAGAAACTGAGCCTGGACCAGAAACCGTCCGTCAGCATCATCCCTGCATCCTGTCTCTGTGGTCAAGCAGCGTGGGAGGCCCAGGCACAGCCAGAGGTAATTTACTGATTTGCCATAAGAAATTACAAGCTCTGGGATGGGAAGTTCTCAGCATCTCTATGTAAGATTAGCAGATATTTCTCTGTGGAAGCAAACCTGTGGGCCTATGGAAAGTACCATCAGAATGAGTGTAGTGTGTTATTTAATATCATAAGACCTAAGGCATGCATCTTAGCCAGAAATGGCTTTGCCAATGGAATTATAATGATAGCCCTTGTTCGAGGTGCTTTACACGTATTAACTGACTTAATCCTTTCACCACTCCAGGAGGTGCTTACTATCATCATCACCTCCATTTCACAGGTGAAGAAACAGAGAGGTTTAATAACTTGTCCCAGTCATGTAACAAGTCAATGGCAGAGCCAAGGTTTAAAGCCAGTCATTCTGACTCCAGAGTCTTGACTCTTCACCATTGTCCAACATTGTTTCTTGAAAATATTGAGAACCTGTTAGCTACAGCCTCCGTGTTCATCTGCACACTGAGACCAGCCTTGTCACTGGGGGGCAAAGCACCATGGGTGAGAGCCCCTTGCATAGACAGTGTGTGAAAGAGTACAGCAGGCAGTTTCCACTGACCTTTTTTTCTTTCTAAGATTAAAAAGGAAGCAAAACCCCTCTGCCATCGAGTCAAATCCGATTCATAGTGATCACCATTGGGTGTCTGAGGCAGTAAATCTTTAAGAAGTAGATTGCCCAGTCTTCCTTCAATGGAGTGGCTGGTAGGTTTGAAACACCAACTTTCCGGTTAGCAGACTTCTTGGGCACTGTGCTACCAGAGCTCCTTCTTTCCAAGATTAGAGAACACATTATCAACATATTATTTTCTTTAGACATGTCAATAATATCGTGAAACATGTCAATAAAATCGTCCCTCAGAAGACTGCATATCTGGCCTCTGATGATTAATGCTGATCCTCAAAGGTGGCTAACTCACTTGTAGCCCCATGAAACTTACAATGAGGACAGATCAGACTCTCTAGTGAGGCACTGGTGGTTCAGTGGTAGAGTTCTCACCTCCATGCAGGAGACCCAGGTTTGGTCCTAACCGATACAGGTTATGTACGGTCAACACCTGTCTGTCATTGCAGGCCTGCAAGTTGCTATGGTGCTGGAGAGGTTTCAACACAGCTTCCAAACTCGGAAACTAGGAAGAAAGTTTGGCAAGCTACTTCTGAAAATTCTGCCATTGGAAGCCTGAGGGATCCCAACGGTCCAGTTCCCAGTGATCATTGAGAGAGTGGAGGACTGGGTGGCATCTCATTCTATTGTATTGGGTCACCATGAATCTCCCCTTTTAAAGAATGGTCAAGGGAAAACACTGAAGAGTCTTATACCTCCCTCATTTTATAAGGGGTGTATATGAAACAGAGAGGGCAGTGACCAACCCAAGGCCACAGAGTGAGGTTGTGGCGAAACCAAGTCTAAATCCACTGCCATTGAGTTGATTCCAATTAACAGTCACCTATTGGACAGGGTAGAACTGCCCCAATAGAGTTTACAAGGGAGTAAGTCTTTACAGAAACAGACTGACTGACTTTTCTCCAGTGGAGCAGCTGGTGAGTTCAAACCGCTGATCTATTGGTTATCAGCCAATGCTTTAACCACTGTACCACCAATGAAATGGACACAACATACTGCCATTAAGTCGGATCCAACTCATAGCAACCCCTCCTTGGGTTTCCAAGGCAGTATCACTACGGAAGTAGATGCCCCAACCTTTCTTCGGAGGAGCGGCTGATGGGTTTGAACCGCCAGCCTTCTGGTTAGCAGTCAAATGCTTTAGGCACTACACCACCAGAGCTCCTGTACCACAAGTCTTAAATCAAGCATAGGTCAGGGTTATCCTGACTACCAGTCCAACTTCAGTATTCCAGCAACTATACCTGGAATCACCCTTACTCCTTTTTTAAAATCAGATTTGTTTTGCTTGGCTCTGTTTTCTATTCTGTGTCCTTCCTTTGTCCCAAGCTTTTGACTTCCTTTTCCCACCCAGCCAAAATGAAGATCCTTCTGTTCCCCCTTCCTGTGGGACAAATACTTTCTCACAGAGTTTGGGCAGGCTTAGATTTGCAAAAGCAGGTCACACAATCCTCATTTCCCAGGGGCCGAAGGTACATGAGAAAGCAGCAGCCTGTGGCAGAAGGAGCAGTATGCACCCCTTCATTCCACAGAGCCTTGTTGTGCACCTTCATCCTCCCGGGCACTAGTCTAGGCATTGCTGGGATTTGGCAGCAAATAAGCTGACAGTGACCTGCTCTGTGAAGCTCACATTGTAGTGGGAGGCAGAGTGGTGGTGGAACAGACTGTAAACACACAAATAAAATACCTTTGTATAGAAGTAAATGCTATAGACAGCCAACAAACACATGAAGAAATGCTTGCGATCACCAGCCATGAATGAGATGCACACCAGAACAATGATTTGTCATCAACAACAATGAGATATCATCGCACACCAGCAGTAACAGCAAAGCTCATCACGACAGTAAACAACAAATGCTAGTGAGCGTGTAGAGAGATAGGAACTCTCATGCACTGCTGGTGGGACTGTAAAATGGTACAATCACTGTGGTTGTACAACAGTATGGTGCTTCCTCAAAGAGTTGGAAATACAAACACCATCTGATTCAGGAATCCCACTACTTGGACATGTCTTAGAGAGGTGAGATCCAGGACACAAATAGTTATAAGCACACCCATGTTCCTTGCAGCACTATTCACAATAGCAAAGAGATGGAAACAACCTATGTGCTCATCAACAAATGAATGGATAACCAAACTATGGTACACAATGGAACGCAACATTAAAGAATAATGAAAAATCAGAGAATCACCTCATAACATGGATAAACTTGGGGACTATTGCACTGAGTGAAATAAGTCAGTCACAGAGGACAAACATTGTATGAGTCCATTATTATGAAAAGTCAAGGAAAGGTTTATGCAAGGAAGGGAATTTTCTTTTTTTGTTACCAGGGTAAAAGAGAGTGGAAGAAAATTTGCTTACTAGATAAGAGACGTGTTGATTTGGCTGAAGGGAAAGGTAATAGAACAAAAGTGTGTGACCAGCACAACAGCACTAAGGAAAAGGAAGACAGACTCAGAGAGGTGCACAAGAGTTACAGACAACAGAGGTGAATACTATTACACACACAATACTGCATTATCAGTAATAGCAGACATTAGTCTACAGGTGGACACACATGTAGATAGACAAGAAAGCAATCAGGTACAGGTAGGTGAATGGGAATATATCTGTGACAATACATAGGTTTGGCAGATGATATTCCTATATGTGTGTTTATTTGTATGTGCTATAAAAATGTCCTTATACATTATGAAGTTAACAGAGGACAAAGTTACTTCTTAGCCACAACCAGACGCCTTGAGGGAGTTAGTCTCTGGGCCTGTGAGCTCAGGACCATGGTTGTGGGGGATCTCAAGCTCAACTGGCACAACATAGTGCACAAAAACATTGTCCTACATCCCACTTTGGTGAGTAGTGACTGGGGTCTTAAAAGCTTAGAAGTGGCCTTCTAACATACAACTATTGGTGTCCCCCCACCTGGAGCAAATAAGAGTGAAGAAAATCAAAGACATATGGAAACAATCGGTCCAAGGGACTAATAGGAACCTCAACCTACCTGACCCTGAGACCACAAGTAGATGGTACGTGACTACCAATGCCAACTACTCAGAACGGGATCCTGGATAGAATGGGAGAAAAAAATATGAAACAAAATTCAAAAAACATAAAAAAAAAAAAAAACAGAATTATAGGTTGGATGAAGACTGGTGAAACCCCCAAGGCTATGGCCCGGGTTACCCTTTAGGCCTGGAATTGGACTCACTTCTGTGGGTTAGCGCTCAACCAAACAGTAGGCAGGGCTACAAGCTGAACTGCTATACCAGGGAGAGGCACTCCTTAGAACAGTCAACTATGGGAGATCAGAAGGGCAGCATTTGCACAGGGAGAAACCTAGACAGGCAGGAATGTATAGGTAAGAAGGACACAGGGAAGGGGTAACCACAACAAGGAAGTGCAAGGAGAGCAGAGAGCTGTTACACTGTGGGGATTGTAATCAGTGTTGTGAAACAGTATGAGCTGTTGCATGTAAAATGAATCTGCTTTGTAAAATTGCACCCAATCACTATATATACATATATATATTTAGGAGCTCTGTTAACATAGTGGCTAAGGCACTTGACTGCTAACCAGAAGACTGGTGGTTCAAACCCACCAGCCACTCCTCGGAAGGAAGATGGGGCAATCTACTTCCGTAGTTATACTGCCTCAGAAACCCAAGGCGGGGGGTCGCTATGAGTCGGGTCTGACTCTACGGCACATAGCAACAACAACAACAACAACACACACACACACACACACATATATAAAGTAAATGCTATGAGGGAAAATAAAACAGAGTAATAAGATCAAGAGCAAATGGGACAAGAGCTCCTGGGGGTGACAGCATCAGGAAAGCCTTTGTGAGAAAGTGACATTGGACTGAGACATAAATCATAAGCAGAAGGAAGCCTGGCAGAGGTCCAGAGAAGAGGGTTCCAGAGAAAAGGGAAACCTAGTGCAAAGCAGCTGAGACAGAACAAAACTTATCTGGTTCAAAGGCCCCAAAGGATGTGAGCGTGGCTGGGACAGCTGGAGGAAGAAGGATGGAGGCAAGGGAGGAGACAGAGACATGGGCTGGACCAGATCCCATAGATAAAGCCTGGTAGAATAACCATCCTGCCTGTTCCCTTTGAGTTTCAGCAACTACACTCTTTGAATTTTAGGGACAGTCCCAATTTCAAATAGTGCTTCCTCTTACCCCTAAGTAAACTTCTGCTGGTTTGAACACATGCTGAATATGTAGATTTGCAAAATATGATCATTGTATTTTTGGCACTTTTGACTTACGGGAAGGTGGAGCATCTTTAGGGGAGATTTTTCAAATCTACAGTATGGAGAGTGAATACAAGGTGAATAGCAAAGAGGAGAAAACATACTCTTGGGTATCTGGATATAAATTAGAGAACAGCATTTGAGGAAAACAGGAGGGGTTCTGGAGATGCAAAACTCCTGTCAAGGCCTGCTTGTGTGCATAGGTATTGATTTACTATTTAGTATTTACTCACAAGGAGCCCTGGAGTCACAGTGTTAACGTGTTCAGAGGCTAAGTGGCATTTTGGTGATTTGAACCCATCAGCTGCTCCATGGGAGAAAGAAGTGGCAATCTGCTTCTGCAAAGATTGCAGCTTTGGACGCCCTAGGACCAGTTCTATTCTGTCCTATGGTGTCGCTATGAGGTGGGAGTGACTTGACCACAACAGGTTACTCTTGTAAAGAACTGAGGTAGGTGCTGGAAGCAAGCACACCCAGGGGTGCAAAAATGATTAAGACAGGAAAACAGATATGTTCATAAAGAGTGTGCCAAGTGGGAAAGAGAAAGCAAGCATCTGCCCTCCAGACTCTAAACCATAAACCCGGGCTAATGATTCTTGTTTTAAAGACGAAGCACTGAGACTCAGGGATGGGGTGTGAATAGAAGGCTGGGTGGATGTTTTCTTCTCTGTGTGCCCCAGTTGGCCAACAAGTCCATCCTCCATATTAAAATTATTGGGAAACATTCTCCATGACCACTCCCTGGGGTGAGTCCTTGGTAAACAGATAGACCATTACCTAGACTATTTCCTAGCCAGTCATTTGGGTGAGAGAACTTAAGTGATGGCTCACTGGGTTTGAAATTTTGTAGTGGGGACTTTTGTGGGAGCAGAGCTAACCCAAGGCAGAATTGTAAATCTGTGTTTGTAGATAGTTGCCATTGAGTCAATTCCAACTCCAGGTGGCCCCAAGTAGTTAAATGTTTGGCCTCTGCCCTCTCTTAATTGAGTTCTTCTTTCACTTCCATTCCACAACAGTCTATTGTTGAAACAAACCATATGCCAGTCTTTTTATATCTCAATATACATTTAAGTGACTATTCTGAAGGGGTTATACATTACATCTTAAAAAAGAAAAGAAAAACTTTAGAATGATAGGGTAAATCCCATTTAAAAGACATGTTGAACACAATGACTTTGCAATCCTAGTAGACAAGATATCCCACTACATGCCAGAAATTTGCTTTACCATCCCACTGCCATTGAGTCTATTCTGACTCATAACGACCCTATAGGACAGAGTAGAACTGCCTTGTAAGGTTTTCAAGGCTGTAAATCTTTATGGAAGCAGACTGCATCATCTTTCTCCCATGGAACAGCTGGTGGGTTTGAACTGCTGACCTTTTGGTTAGCAGTCAAATGCTATAATCACAGTGGGCAATCTACTTTCATAGTGATATTACCTTGGAAACCCAAGGAGGGGTCATTATGAGTCAGGTCCGACTTGAGGGCAAATAACAACAACAAGAAGCAGAACTCCTTAGAAATTAGCTTAGAAAGAACTAATGGCTCCATTGAGTAAGTAATAAGTAATTTGCATTTTTAGGATTTAGGGTATAAAGTTTAGATGTTTAGCTAAGGGAGAACTCCTTGTGCAGACAAACTGATCTTCATGGTAGAGGTAGTTTTTGAGTTGAGCCTTAAAGGATGCATAGGCTTTGGACAGTGAGATGACAGAGAACATTCCTGGCAGAGAGATCAACTTGATCAAAGACAGGAAGAAGAGGACATGTAGATTTCCCAAACTTAGATGTGTTTGGAAAATAAGTAAGACAGGAATCAGGTGAAAAAATAGTGTTCTAAGTCAGGATTCTTGGCTCCAAGTGGTAGAATCCCAACTGATGCCTGTTTAGACAGAATGGGAAGTAATGAGTTCACATAGCCAACTTCTTAGAAGGGCAAAAGAAAAGGTACCTTCAAGAACAGCTGGAAACCGACACTGACACAACTCACTCCTTCAGACTGTACAATTCTGAATCATGGCCATTGGCAGCTTCAAGGAAGGAAAGGACTCTTTCCTCTTCATATTAATTAGGGGGAAAAAAAAAAAAAAAGTCCAACTGAACCTAGCCAGTCAGCTTGAGTCACATATGCACCCTGGTGGCGGCAGGTAGATACCACAATTGGCAGCCCCCACCAGAGCCTCATGGCTGGAGTGGGGATGGTGAGCAGCAACCAGAGAACTGGAGGAAGGAGGGCAGGGCCAGACCATGATGCCTTTCATCACAGATAGATTGGGACCTTACTAGAATTTATCCTAAATACACTAGAAAGCCCTTGATTCTTCCAAACCAAGGCAGAGGTGAAAAGAAAAAAGATACTGGGGAAGATTAATTTGGTGACAGAATGAGGAATGATTAATTGGAAAGGATAGAAGTACTTTAGCATGATTCCTTGCACACAATAAAAGGAAAGCTTTTGGTGAACTGAAGGCAGGAAAATAGTTTAAGAAGATTGTCTATCGTCCAGGCAGGCAGAGTCAAGAATTTGGATTTGTGTGGAAATAAGAGAGATGAGTTATAGAAATATTGGGCAGGTTATGATTATGTACTAGATAGAGAACTAGGAAGAAGAGAAGCCAGTGGACTAATAATTAGCTTTTACTAAACTTTTACACTGTACTAGGTCCTATATGTGCATAATACATGCCATTGATTCAAAAAAGCCATCATTTGAGGCAGGTGAGATGACTTGAAACACGTACTAATGAAGATAAAGACTACTGTCTTCAGTATGGATTACACCTCAACATAAAGAAAACAAAAATCCTCACAATTGGACCAATAAGCAACATCACAATAAATGGGGAAAAGATTGAAGTTGTCAGAGATTTCATTTTACTTGGGTCCACACTCAACACCCATGGAAGCAGCAGTAAAGACATCAGCTATCATACTGCACTGGGCAAATCTGCTGCAAAGGACCTCTTGCTTTGCTCTGTTGAAGAGCAAAGATGTTGCTTTGAAGACTAAGGTGCACCGAACCCAAGCCATGGTATTTTCAGTCACCTCATATGCCTGTGAAATCTGGACAACGAATAAAGAAGACCAGAGAAAAGTCGATGCCTTTGAAATGTGGAGTTGGTGAAGAATACTGAATATCCCGTGGAATGCCAGAAGAACAAACCAACCTGTCCTGGAAAAAATGCAGCTGGAATGCCCATTGGTAGCTAGAATGACCAGACTTTGTCTCACCTGCTTTGGTCATGTTGTCAGAAAGGACCAATCTCTGGAGAAGGATATCATGGTGTCAAGTATATACTTGGTAAAGTAGAAGGTCAGTGAAAAAGGGTAAGACCCTTAACAAGATATATTGGTACAGAGGCTGTAATGATGGGCTCAAGCACAGCAGGGATTGTGAAGATGGTGCATGACTGGGCAGTGTTTTGTTCTGACGTATGTAGGGTCACTATGAATTGGAGTCAACTCAACAGCATCTAACAGCAACAGCAAAAACTCCTGTCTATTAGTTTTTTGTACTGAGGTGGCTTGCATGTTGCTGTGATACTGAAAGCTACACCATCAGTATTCCAAATACCAGCAGGGTCGTCAATGGTGAACAGGTTCCAACAGAGCTTACACACCAAGGCAGACTAGAAAGAAAGACCTGGAAGTCTACTTCTGAAAATCGCCCAGTGAAAACATGATGGATTACAACAGAATCTTATCTAACACAGTGCTGGAAGATGAGCCCCTTAGGTTGGATGACAATATGGATTCAAGTATGCCAGTGACCATGACGGTGGTGTGAGACTGGGCCATGTTTTGTTCTGTTGTACGTGGGGTTGCTATATGTGTCAGAGCCAACTTAACAGGATCTAATGACAGCAACAAATATCCCCATATTATGAAAAAGAATCAAGCTCAACACGGTTGTGAGTGTTTGAGTTGGGATTTAAACCTAGTTCTAACTTAGGTCTGTTTGACTACAAAGCACATGTTATTTAACTGTTACTGTATTCTAGGTATGAGCTTATGTGGCCAGAAAGAAGATGGGAGAACTAGTCAGGAGGTGGCATGTGTTCATTTTAGATTTGTTGAGTTTGAGAGAATGATGGAGCAGTGAACACATGGTGTCCCAAAGACATTGAAATTGAGGAACAGGACAAGGACATTTTTGTATCATTTTCTTTTTTT
>NW_006921693.1:9497605-9499047 GCF_000298275.1 Orycteropus afer afer | reverse complement strand
TTGCAGACTGTGGTGGAAATAAGAAGGGAAGGAATTCTCTCAGGATCACAAGAGAGAAGAATGGCAAGCTTAGAAAACCTTAAGTAAAAATGCCTTCAGAAGTATTCTGAAGAAGTCAAACTGCTGCAGGGGGACTAGAATTTCTATTTTTTTATATTTTTGTGTTAAATATTAGTTTCTCTGGGACAAGGGCTGTGTGTAAGATTCTATTCATGCTATCAAGAAATTAAGGAGCTGTAGGTAGGTAACATCTGGCTGTGGTGGCACAGGGCCTAGGCGTTTGACTGCTAACCAGAAAGTTGGCAGTTCACACCCACAGTGCTCCATGGATGGAAGATGGGGCAATCTACTTCAGTAAAGATTACTGCCTCAGAAACCCAATGGGGTTCGCTATGAGTCAGGATCGACTCAACGGCAGTGAGCTTGGGCTGAGGTAACATCTAAGGAGCTCTGGTGGCATAATGGTTAAGGCATTTGGCTGCTAACCAGAAGGTCAGTGGTTCAAGCAGTGGTTCCCAAATGCCTTCGACCTTCTGCAGACACACTTGTGTAATGAAGAGCTTCACACGCAGCTATTTTGTAGGTATGATTTCATCTCACTGTGACTTACAGATTCTTGTTGAATGTGCCATATCCTTACCATCAGTATTCTGTTTGCTGCTTAGATATCCCGAATTTGGCCACTATGCGCCTCTTCAAACTGGCTCCTGGGTTCCTTTTCACAGGTCCCCATAGCTTTGAGCACTTTTTTTTTTTTTTTCTCTTTTGGCACAACTAGCCATCTCAGTACTAACTTGTTTTTTATCTTTCCAGCCCTGGATCAGACTTTCCTTAAAGAAGGCCTGGTTCCTTTTGGTAGAGAATGGTATTTAGAAATATATGAAAACTAAGTGTGCTTACTGCTATGAGGATAGAGATGTAGGTAAATAAATAGATGATAGATAGATAGATAGATAGGTAGATAGATAGGTAGATAGATAGATAGAGCTCATACTCATATCTCTGACTGAAATCCAAAACCAAGGTACTTCCTCACCTGCTCCTATTCTGTATTTGGATCTCCTTTCTCCCACACTGAGAAATCTGGTTTTCAAATGTCAGTCTGTTTACTTATTTTGTTGTGACCTACAATGTACACACAATTCTGAAAATGGTTCAGGAATACTAGTCAATAATAATATCAAAAACAAATTTACTAAGTTCAAAGTGTCTTTGCAGTGTGTTTTATCCTTAGATTATATTCCTATAAATAGGTATAGATGCTTGGTTTAAATCCACCATCCAAACTCCTCAATGCAGGTTACAGGCTTGTCCAGATTGTGGTGGGACATTCTATAAAACAAGTGGCCTGGGCCAGTCCAAAATGCTGAATCTTGGAAGTCAAAAAAGTCGGAAAGAATTGTTCTAGACAAAAGGACACTAAGATGCGTTAAAACCAAATA
>NW_006921693.1:9495581-9496745 GCF_000298275.1 Orycteropus afer afer | reverse complement strand
TTTTTTTGTAGGCTTGACATTTTCTCAAAATAATGCAGAAACTCAAACTCTGTCCAAAGAGATTTGGGGATTCTGCTCTTAGGTAGGGTCAGGAAATGTACATTTTATCAAGAAATTGGATGAAGGTCAGGCAGCACCATAACAAAAACGAGTCATTATATCTCATTCTTCAGCTATGAAAACCCAAGGCCAAAGATTTCCCAATATCACATATCATTTGGGGTAAAGTCAGAACTAAAACCCTTTTCTCCTAGTATTTGGTATTTCTACCTTTGTCAAAACTCAGAATGTGTTGGGTGCTAAATAAATACGCAATAATTGCTAACACTCAGTATCGCAAAGAAAGAAAAAGGTCATTGACTTGGTGTCCCCAGGCATACTCAAACACTAACTGTTGTAATCTTTCTAAGAAATCAGCCAGATACAGGTTGGGAAATCATTTTTATGTTTAAAGAAATGGAGGCTAAGAGGTTAAGCAACTGTGAAGTCAGAGATTGGCTAGGTTTTATCCCAGCTCTCCAACTTACTGGGTGTGTGACACTGGGGAAAATGTTTAACCTTTTTAAACTTCAATTTACTCACCTGTAAAATACATGTTCACAAATTATTTTCTCTCATAGGATTGGGGTAAGGATTAAATAAAATAGTGAATGTAAGGCAGTTGACACAAGACCAACACAGAGTAAGTGACCAAAAAAAATGTTAGCAAGACTTACTATGTTTGAAATGAAGAAAACCCAAAATTCATGGAAACAGTTCGTCCAAGCAACTAGTACAACATGCAGTCCTCAGCCTATATGACTATTAGACCAGAAGAACAAGATGGTTCCCAGCTATTGCTGTCAAGCACTCAAAGGGGGATCTATGTAAGAGATCCTGGATAGAGTGGGAGAACAATGTGGAACAAAACTCAAAATCATTTGGGGGGTAAAAAAAAAAGGGACCAGGTTTGCTGGTCTGATAGAGACTGATGGAACCACTGAGACTATGGCCTTTAGCTGCCCTTCAGGTCTGGAATTGAACCCACGCCTGTGGCTTTCAGCCAAACAAAAGACAGGCATATGAAGTGAACATTTACACTAGGTAGATATACTCCTTAGGAGCTCTGGTAGCATAGTGCCTAAGGCAATTGACTGCTAACCAGAAGGCTGGCAGTTCAAACCC
>NW_006921693.1:9494299-9495281 GCF_000298275.1 Orycteropus afer afer | reverse complement strand
GTTGCCTTGTGGTAAATTGTAGTCAATGTCATGAGACAAAGTGTATGTGAACTGCTGTATGGAAAGTGAATTTGCTCTGTAAACTTTCACCCAAGTCACAATTAAAAAAAAAAAAAAAAGACAGTGTATTTGAGACCATAGAGCTAGGGAGTGGGCAACCTCCTAGTAAAGGCAAATAGCTTAAGTCAAAAGTGAGGAGACTCTTCTCTACATGTAGTTAAATATAACTGCATACTACATATCACTTCAAGGAGCCTGATGGTTAAGTGCTTGGCTGTTAATTGAAAAGTGGGCAGTTCGAACCCACCAGCAGCTCCACGGGAGATAAGACATGGAAGTCAGCTTCCATGAGAATTACAGCCTAGGAAACCCTATGGGGCATTTCTCCTTTGTCCTCTAGGGTCCTTATGAGTCAGACTCACCTTCATGGCACACAACACCACAATGACAACATGTGATTTAACTTTCAGTTTTGTAGCAATCTTCTTCCTTCCTACCTTTCTAAAACAAACTGAAATTATGACAATGCCTGAAAATAGCAAGAACTGTGTATGAGATGCTGCCGGGTCATAGTCTATTGCAGGGGTTGGAAAACTATGGCCCACAGGCCAGCTGCCTGATTTTGTAAACGAAGTTTTATCAGCACGCAACCACACACATTCATTTATTTACTATCTATGACTGCTTTGGGGCTACAACAGCAGGCAGAGTTGAATAGTGATGACAAAGACCCTACGGCCAACCAAGCTTAAAATATTTGCTATCTGGTCCTTTACAGAAAAAGACTGAGCTTTGATGTAGTGTATTAAGATGCTGGGGAAAGAACTGGGGTAACTTAAAAGTAGAAGAAAACTGCAAGTCAGGGAGAAGGACAATGGTCTGGCAAATGATAAACATCCAGTCCATGGCGGTTGTTGTTAGTAGGTGCCTCTGAGTCAGCACCGACTCAGCATGCTTATGTATAACAGAACAAAACACTGCC
>NW_006921693.1:9486670-9487814 GCF_000298275.1 Orycteropus afer afer | reverse complement strand
GTATTTTGTCTTTTGTTGTTTGTCCTTCTGTTATTATATTAGATAATCCATTGTTGAAAGCTAGGCCTGACAGCATTGTCCTTGCTTGTTCTTCTAAGAATATTATGGTTTTAGTTTGCACATATAAGTCCTTAATCCATTTTGAATTTGTTTTTGTGTGTGATGTGAAGCATAGATCTTATTTATTTTCCTGGGTATGGAAATCCAATTTCCTTAGCATAATATATTGAAGAGACTCTTCTTTCCCCATGAATGGATTTAACACGTTTGTCAAAAATCAGGTGACCATACATGTGTAAGTTTATTTCTGAACAATCAATACTATTCCATTGGTCTGTATGTCTATTGTTATACCAGAGTCAGGCTGTTTTGATTACTGTAGTGTATAGTATATTTTACAATCAGGAAGTGAGAGTCCTCCTACTTTATTCTTCTTTTTCATTATTCCTTAGCTATTTGGAGTCTCTTCCATTCCATATGAAGTTGAGGGTTGGTTTTTCTATTTCTGTAAACAAAGGTGTAAGAACTTTTATTGGGATTGCATTGAATCTACAGATCACTTTGGGCAATATCAATATCTTAATGATATTAAGTCTTCCAATCCATGAACATGGAACATATATTTAAGTCTTCAATCTCTTTCTGCAGTGTTTTATGGTTTTCATATTATAAATCCTTCATGTCTGTGGTTAAATTTATTCCTAGCTATTTTACTCTTTTGGATGCTATTGTATTGGAATTATTTCCCTAGTTTCTCTTTCAGAGTTCTCATTACTGGTGTATAGAAAACCAACTGAATTTTGTTTCTTGATCTTGTACCCTGAAACTTGTCTAAGTTCTTCTATTAGTCTAGAAGTTTGTGTGTGTGTGTGTGTGGACTCTGGAATTTTCTGTATTTAGGATGATATCATCCATGATTAGAGATAATTTTACTCCATCTTGTTCAATCTTGAAATCTTTCTTTTTTTTTTTCCTTGTCTTATTGCTATGGCTGGGGATTTTTGCTATAGATTTTCAATACAATATTGAATAGAAGTGGTGAGAGCAGGTGCCCTTCTCTTATTCCCAATTTCAAGGGCAAAGCTGTCAGTCTTTCTTCATCAAGTATAATGTTGGCTGTTGGCTTTTCATATATGCTCTGAAT
>NW_006921693.1:9470000-9485908 GCF_000298275.1 Orycteropus afer afer | reverse complement strand
GCTAAAAATTTGTCAATTTTATTGATCTTTTCAAAGAATCAACTTCTGGTTTTATTGATTCTGTTGTTTTTCTGTTTTCAATTTTATTTATTTATGCTCTGATGTTTGTTATTTCCTTTCTTCTAATAAGTTTAGGCTTAGTTTTCTCTCCTCTTTCGAGTTACTGGAATTGTTGATTTAGGCTATTAATTTCAGATTGTCTTCTTTTTTTATTTGTAGACATTTATTGCTGTAACTTCCCCACTGAATACTGCCTTCTCTACATCCCATAAGTTTTCATATGTTGTGCTTCATTTTCATTTGAAACTGAGAAATTTGAGATTTCTCTTTTGATTTCTTCCTAGTTTTTTAATTTCTTTATGTTTGTGTAATTTCCAGTTTTTTTCTTTTACTAATTTCTAGTTTTACTTCATCGTGGTCAGAGAAAATATTGTATGGTTTCAATCTTTTAAAATTTACCATTACTTGCTTGTGACCTACAATGTGGTCTATCCTGGAAAATGATCCATGTGCACTGGAGTAGAATGTATATTGTGCTGGTTTTGTATGGAGTCTAATACATATGTCTGTTAAGTCTAGTTGGTTTATAGTGTCATTCAAGTCCTCTGTTGTCTTGTTGATCTTTTTTCTAGTTATGTGTCCAATATTGAAAGTTATGTATTGAAGTTTCCAACTACTATTATAATACCATCTATTCCTACCTTCAATTATATCAGTGTTTGCTTTATATATTTAGGTGCTCTGATGTTGAAATATATATATATATATATATACATATACATATAGATTTTTTTTTCTAAGGCTGCATATTGCTTTACCAAATAGAATCTACCTAGAATGAATTTCAATTCTGTCATAAAATCTCCATCATAATCAGGGAGTTCTGAAATTCCTTCAAAGCTAAAGTTACTGTGTTTCTACTTTGGAAAAAGTGTTAAAGTGTTACAGGAGGAGAATGATGATGACAACTACATTTCTTTCTATATATCTACCTCTCGTACGCATATCTATCTCTGACTAGCTTGTTTATTCCTCACCTCCAAAAGGAAATATGACCTCTTTCAATTTTGTGAACTACTCTGCACTCTAGTTGTCTATCTAGTTTTCCAAACTTTGATAGAGACTTAGTATAGAAGAGATATTTGAGGATGGCACTGGACTGGGCGGTGTTTTGTTCTGTTGTGCATAAGGTTACTATGAGTCAGAACTGACTTGATGACATCTAACAACAACAGCATTTCCGTGTTACAAGAAAAACAGTGCACATGCCATGGTAAGTACCAAATAGTATGCTTTGACTTTGTTGTTGGTGTTGTTGTTATGTGCCGTCGAGTCATTAGTGTTGGGTAATATTTGAAAGTGGTGAGGAATGTGTAAACTGGAGAGCACACACTTAGTGTAAAGGGGCAGCCTTGTTCAGTTCTCGCCAGTAGACTGTTGTCATTTGGGGAAACACTGGGAATGGATCATCCAATTTTCCAAGACAGTCAAGAAATATACTTTAAAATAACTTTCAAACATGTGTCTCAAATATATGTGAAATATCATTGAAATATCATTTGGCCCGAAAGATGAAATAAAAAACAAGTAAAACAAAAAAATTTCCACAGGATGGATTTGTCATTGGATCACCAATTTTTATCCGCTACACGCCAATGTAAATGATTTAATTTTAAGTCTAGTTTTGCACATCAATCACCTGCTAATTTGAATATGGTAAGTCTACCTTCAGTGCTCACCCAAGCTTAATGTTCTGATAAAATCAAATCTCTGAGCTCCAAGGGGCACATTTGCTTAAACAATCAGTGTAATGCTGCAGAATAGGTTTTTTGGCAACTAGTTAGTGGACCTCCCTTCTGCCTCTTAGTATGTTTCTTTGGCCCACTCTAGTGCCCAAACTCTTGACAGAAATAAGATCATAGACATTTTGTTTTCCACTATATGGTTTAACACCAAACTAAAAACCCACTGCCATCAAGTCAGTTCCAATGTGTAGGGACCCCCATTAGGTTTCCAAGGCTATAAATCTTTATGGAACTGTTCTTGTTGTTATGTGCCGTCGAGTCAAACCCGACTCATAGCGACCCTGCCTTGGGTTTCCAAGGCAGTGTCACTACAGAAGTAGATTGCCCCATCTTCCTTCTGAGGAGTGGCTGGTGGGTTTGAACTGCCAGCCCTCTGGTTAGCAGTCAAGTGTCTTAGGCACTATGCTACCAGAGCTCCTTTAGATTGCCTCATATTTCCTCTGTGGAATAGCTGGTGGGTTTGAACCACCAACCTTCTGGTTAGCAACCAAATGCCTTATCCACTATGACACCAGAACTCCTTGACACCAGACTAGCTACCTTTATATCAAGTTGTTTCAAAAATGCAGGGAATGGTTATCAGACCATATTTTTCCACCTCCTTCCAAACTCCCAGTTGTCAAGATACAAAACTTCCCAGACTAGTAGTGAAAACAAATGAAAAGAAACCAAAGCAATGCTACCTAAAATGCTCCAAAAGCTGGGACTGGTATAGAGAGAATGTTTAGGTTAATTGAATCTATAGAGATTCCAGCATTCTCCATATTTTGTGTCATCTGGAAATATAATCAACCCAGAGGAGAATATTTCTGGCTAAGTTCCTGCACTTTGCTCCCTGTTGTTGTTGGGTGTCAAGTCACTTCTGAGTCATAGTGACCCTGTGTACAATAGAGTGAAACACCGCTGCATTCTGCACCGTCCTCACCATGATTGCCATGCCCCTAGTGTTTTAGAAATTAGCTTTAGCTATGGTAGGGTGAACCCAGGTCTAGGGGTAGAGTGTAGGAAGCAAGCTGATCTGCTTGTGAGCAACCTTGGAAAGTACAGCCTGACCCCCAGTCAGCCTTTGGTTATCCAGGCAAGGATCAGATTATGTACACAAACCACAGCTTCAAACTGTAACAACGCCTCAAGAGAAGTAGCCTGCCTCCTTCTTCCTTTCTTAGGCAATTACAAGAAATCTAAGTTATCCAACCTTCTCAGGTATTTCATTTTTATATTATGTTGCTATTTCAAAATGTTTTCATACAGATAATGGCAGCTGATCCTCAAACATCCTGGAAAGATAGACAGGTCAGGTGTGGTTAAACATGTTTTACTGATAAGGACACAAATGCTTAGCAAAGTTGGATGATTTTATCCAGTTTCCTGTAACCCAGGTTTTCTTATTCAAACTTGAGTATTTTTTCTTCAGTATTTGGGGTTGAGAATCACTAAGTACAATATAGTACCAATTCTGCCAAGGCCATCAACTTTCAGCTTGAGTCACACGTCTCTCTAGTTTTAGATTTCAATATTATGTAAAGATTCCAATAATTTCAGAAACAATGTCAACAGCCTGTGCTAGCACGTATAGGCTTAAAAAGATCATGGGACTTAGCTTCTGTTCTCAAGGAATGGGAAAATTTGGATTTGGAAAAGAAAAGAATTACATTCACAGGTCTGGCATCATCAGAGAAGGGCAGGTTGGAGAAACAAGGGTTGAGTTGGCACTTGAAAGAAATGGTGCATGTGGATTAGTGCAGACCCTGTTGTGGTGGTAAGGAGGACATGGGTGAGTTGGTAAAGTGTGAGTAATAGCTGGTTGGTTAGTCAGATGGCGTACCTGGCTTGGAGTGCTATGGGGATAGCACAGTGTGCTTTTGGAGCTGATTTATAACTGTGCCTCTTTGTTCTGAAGGGGAATTTGTTGTTTTTGCTAAGTGCCCAAGCTCCCTAAGTTCAGATACTCCTAAGAGTGAATGTAAAGCATGCTCTTCAATATCTGTGAGAGCACAGGGAAGGGGATCCCTGAGTGCAAAGACTGGGTGAATCGTGTCTTGTCTTAGGGAATTGTGAAGAAGAGTTTAAGTGGCCTCTTTGAGGTGGTACATACATATGGTCCGTAACACATGGCTTTGTAGAAGTTCTTGAAAAAGTGATTAAAAATTTGTACCTACCAAACTAATGAATTACGAATCTATTTTAGTCAGTCAACATATATTGAAAATTGGAAAATTTTATGTGAAATCTGGATTTCCACTTATTTTAAAACAAAACCAGGATATGTGGTATCACTGAGTGTATATTCCTTCATAACAACAGTAGCTATGTGTAGGCAGTACCTAGTATGTTTCAGGTGCTGTTCTAATCATATTAATTACCTTAACTTTTGCAACAATCATGTTGTTCTTGTTGTTTGTTGCAATCTAGTCGATTCTGACTCATGGCAACCCCGTGTAGGCAGCATAGAACTGCTCCCCACGGTTTTCAAGGCCATGGCCTTTTGGAAGCAGATTATCTTCTGAGCTGCCTCTGGGTGGGTTTGAACTGCTAACATTTTGGCTAATAGTTGAGCACTTAACCATTTGCACACGAGGTTGGCATTATGATTATCCCCATTTCTTCAGAAGAAGTAAGTGAGGCACAGGGAGGGAGTGACATGACTGAGAATGTAGAACTGAAATTTGAACCCAGGTATTATGGCTCCACAGCCCAAGCACTAACCTGGAACTGTACTGCCTTTCATGACAGTTTGTGGCTGGAGCAGACCTGCTTTTTTTTTTTTTTGACTATATGTTTTTGTTGTTGTTATGTGCCGTCGAGTCAGACCTGACTCATTGCGACCCCTCCTTGAGTCCTAGTGATACTCCCGAGGCAGTATCACTACTGAAAAAGATTGCCCAACCTTCCTTCCAAGGAGTGGCTGTTGGGTTTGAACAGCCAACCCTCTGGTTAGCGGTCAAATGCCTTAGGCATGACACTACCAGAGCTCCTTTTTGACTAAATGGTCATCTTAAAATAACCTTTAAAATTGGCCACAAATTATCTGCATGTCCTCCAACTGAGGGGTCTCTGTTCCCCCCTGTTCCAAAGAAAGGGATTCAGGGGAAACTTTAGTTGTTTTGCTGTCAAAGGATCTTATAGGTGCTCCAGAAAGTCATAGATGACCAAGAAACGTCACTTTTATTTGTTCATTCACCCATTTACTCCACTATAAGTTTTTCCACAATGTGGAACAGTTGTCCCAAGAAAGGCACTGGGCTAGGAGCTGGGGGTATAAAGGTACATAAAACAAGCCCCTCCCCTCTGAAAGCACTGCCTAGGAAAGGCCTTCCATGGACATTCTGCCTTTGATAGCTACTGCTTTCAGGGTGGTAAGTGACTTCTAGTTGCCTATCTTCAAATCCACTTTTCCCCTTCTTCCTTATTAATAGAACCTTAATTAATCAAAGTCAATGGATGCAGCAGTCAAGACATTAGACGACGTGTCGCACTGGGCAGGTCGGCTACGAAGGAACTCTTTCAAGTGCTGAGGAGCAAGGATGTCTCCTTGAGGACTGAGGTGCGCCTGACACAGGCCATGATATTTCCAATTGCCTCGTATGCATGTGACAATGAATAAGGAAGACTGAAGAAGAGTTGATGCTTTTGAGTTGTGGCGCTGGCGAAGAATGCGGAAAGTACCATGGACTGCTAAAATAACTAACAGATCTGTCCTGGAGGAAGTGCAGCCGAGATGCTCCTTGGAAGTGAGAATGGAGACTTCGTCTCACCTACTTTGGTCATGTTGTCAGAGGGGACTATTCCCTGGAGAATGATGTCTTGCTTGATAAGGAGGGTCAACGAAAGATGGGAAGGCCCTCAATGAGATGGATTGACACGGTGGCTGCGACAACGGGCTCAAGTATAGCAAGGATCATGGAGGTGGCATGGGATTGGACGGTGTTTTGTTCTGCTGGGCATGGGGTCACTATGAGTCAGAAATGACTTGATGGCACCTAACAACAACAACAAGGGGCCTTTTGATTTTTTACTTTATCTGCAATATGACTGTTTTTAGTAGTGAGTTATTTTTCTTTTTTAATTAAAACAATATTTAAAAATAATTGTAAGGGAGAAAAGTAAACAACAATAGCCACACATTAGGAAGATCAAGTAGATCAACATCAAGTCCAAAGCATCAAAATTATTAATGATTTAATAATAATGATAGTGCACACTTAAATGCACTTCTTGATGCTAGGCAATGTTTTAAGCACTCTGCAGACATTAGCTCATTTAAGCTTTACAATAATCCTGAGTTAGTTACTTTTCATATTGCCATTTTAATGATAAGAAACTGATGTATTAAGAGGTTAACTTACTGTAGGACACACACCTAGGAAGTGGTTGAGTAGGTATGAGGCTAGAAAATCTAGAGTTTGTGCCGTTTTTTTTTTTTTTAGAGTTTATGCTCTTTAACTCAATCTTACCCTGTCTGCCTAGGTAAGAAGGAAGGTCCTTGTGTTCAAAGCTAACCTGACAGCTGGCCTTTAACTGACAAGGAGGAGCCAGGCAATTGGTGAAACTTCCTAGCAAGTACGCCTGTTCACCTTCGTCAGTCACTGGGTACCTGGTGGTGGATGAGTTGAACTGTCAAAATGCCAGAGACGGAGAGATAGTAGGTCTGCCTATAGCAGTTAACTTGATTATTAACTTGGCTAACCTGATTTTTGGATTAGTTAGAGTTAGGTAGAAGTGTGCATAACAGGAACCCACTAAAAGAATTGCTTAAATAAGATAAAGGTTTATTTATGTTTTTCTGCCTATGGAAGAAAAAATACAGAGGAATCCCGGAGCTTCTTGGTGGCTTTATGAAACCAGGGATCAAAGCTCCTCTCAGGTCTTCATCCACCATCTCTAGCATGTAGTCTTCATGCTCCTGGTCAACCTGGCTATTGAGACTTTAGTCATAACATATCTCACCTTTATTTCAAAGAGAAAGGGACAAAAAAGGGGGGGCAATGGGGTACATGCCAGCTGCCTAAGTATGTTTCTTCAAAGCTGCTAAACACTTACTTATGACTGTTCAGACCTTAGTCATATAGCCACAGCTGCCTGAAAGGAAGCTAGACAAATGTTTTTACTCCAGATAATCATTTGCCTGGGTAACAATTTGAGGTTATATTAATAAGGAAGAAGGGGAAAAGTGGATTTGAAGATAGGCAACCAGAAGTCACTACCAAAGAATATTCATTTCCTGGGTGTCAGGGAGGACAGAGTACCCATCCTATAGTTTTGAAATGTTGAAGGTCATTCTGCTTCTGACTTTGATGTGAGTAGCTGAACAAGGGGTGCTTTGAGAACACTGGGTACCTAACAATACAGGGTAGTAAGCAGATGCTTACTGGGTGTAAAGGACTCTCAAGAAAGATGGAGGTGCTCAGAAGATAAGTGCCACTTCCTTCACAATTTTCATAAAGGTCAGACTTGAACCTTCACAATTTCACTTTATTTGGGCCTTTTCTACAAGAAAGATTCACACGAAAGTGTCTATGAGAGCCTTTGATTTTTCATCTTTAGAACAAAGAAGGACCTTCCTAGGACTCCAGCATCTCCATGTAGTAAGGAATGAAGGGTCATTTTCTGAAGGTGTAATTTTGTTTATCATCAGCCTCGGCATCCAGACTTATAATGGAATGAACTTCTTAAGTCAGAGGGATGTGCCAGAGGAGACAAAACAGGCTGAAAGAACAAGAAGTAAAGTTCCGACAGATATGTCAGAGTCACAGGAGGGCAGACAGATTGTAATGGGCTCTAATTGGCACCCCACACACCGTGACATTCTCACTTTCAGTTAAGTGGCACTAGGGGAAGGTGAGAAATTATTTTCTACCTTAGACAACATCAAAGAAAATCTAGTAACTCACTCCCTTTTTTCAAACAATCTCTTAAAAAGTTTATTTTTGTTAGAATAGTTGAAGATTTTCTGCAAGTATTTTGGTTTATTACCATAATAAGCATTTTCCTTCTTGAAAAATCCATTCAGAGTATCTTAATCCTTGAGATGAAGAACTTAAAAATATGTATATCTTGATTTCTTTCAAGAAAAAAATTCATAAAATTCTTTTAACTTGATAAGTAGAAATAATCTCTTTTTGTCCTCCAGTGAGCATACATGTACTTCACACAGCACAGTATTCAGTCACTTATTGGCAAACAGAAAGTTGCAATGGCTATTTGCATGATCTACTCAGACACAGTGCAACGTTACCTTAAATAAAACCTATATAGCTTAAAGAACAAAAAAAAAAAAAAAAAAAAAAAAAAAAAAAAAAAAAAAAACAGTTACCAACACTCTTCTACCCAAGACAAGATTTTGGAATGGCAAAAACAACAGCAATTTTAGATCTCGAAGCTTTGGAAGGGAATTGATCTGAGTCTTCATCATGAAGACAGTCCCGGCAACGTTTAATGTCTGAACGGCATCTGTTCTTTGTTTCTTTTTAAGGAGAGATGCCCAGGCAGCTTCAGCAGCCACGTTCAGGGACAGCTTCTTCTCGGTAACTCAAGTCTGTTCTCAAGTTCCCTCTTTTTGCAGCTTCATTCAGTGTATTGTCAAGGGATTCTGTCTACTCAGCCGCATAGCTTGCTTGGAATTAGCCCATTTGCTGGTGCCTTTCCACTAACTGGGAGCTTTAGTGGTGCAGCTGTTAGAACCCACCAGCTACTCAGAGAGAAAGATGCTTCCGAGAAGATTTACAGCCTTGAAAACTAGATGGGCAGTTCTACTCTGTTTTATAGGGCTGCTACGAGTCAGAATTGACTTGATGGTGGGGCTTTTTGGTTTTTTTCCACCAACTGATATCACTCATGTCAGTTATGCAGATAATATCACCTTCTCCAAAGTCCAATTCCTCTGGAATTCTGCATTCAAACATATACAGGTTCTGAAGACTTTAACTTGCTCTTGTTTGACTGATTTGGGCGGCCACTTCTACATCTTACTACCTGGATGTTAATTCTAAGGACCACACGCAAAAAGCCAACAAAACATTCTACTGGGTGGCACACCAGGAACGCCAAAGTTTTCTTTTTGTCTGGTTTGCTTTCCTGCACCTTCAAGGACCTGCACTCAGCCTTGGCTGCAGAAGGTGCAGACTCAGGAAGACCGTCTCCAGTGAGTACCCTACCATGGCCTGTGGCCACCAGAGCCCTCAACTCACTGTATAAGAAAAACAAAATAAAGGCAACACACATCCTAGCAATCACAAAAGAGGTGACAAAATGCAAGCAAGACTTACTGAGGAATTAGGGCGTTAAATGATTTAAAGCAGGGGTCAGCAATGTGAGCCAATGTGGCCCACCACCTGTTTGTGAACAATCTGTATGACTAAGAATGACTTTTATATTTATAAATGGTAGAAAAATATCAGAAGAAGAAGAATGTTTTGTGACACAGAAAAATTATATGAAATTCAAATTGCAGTTTCCATCAATGAAGTTGTATTGGAACACATTCATTTATCTATGGTCTACGGATGTTTTCACTTTATAACAGCAGAGTTAAGTAGTGGCTACAGACACTGTGAGGTCAACAAAGCCCAAAATATTTGGTTTCTGGTCCTACAGAAAAAAAACTTACACCCTTCTAGTTTGAAGGACCAAAAAATGCATACCTCCACTGTTACTGCTTACTGATTATATGACCCAAAATGTGACTCTTTCTGGGCCTCAATTTCCTCATTGTTCCTACGGGGATAATTTCAGTCTGTTTCACAGACTGGTGTGAGGACTAAATGAAATGATTTCCATAGAGTACTTAACATGCTTCTTGGAACATGGTCAGCAGTCAGTAAATGGTAGTGGTAGTTGTTTTAGTTGTTTATGGTTTGGGTGGCTAAGTTGCATTTCTCATTCAAGATTCAGCTGTTTCCTGAGCTTGGCTTGAGGCTTTCAAGTTGCATTAGTGTCCTCCAGTGTTTTCATGGTACTCAGTGGCTATCTTAGTCAATACTTCCCATGCGAAAATGTAGTTATATGTTTATGTGTGTGGTCTCTACAATGGGCCATGAGTTTCTTGAAAGAAAGGACCAGAACTTGTTTGTATTGATATTCCCAATGGCATTGGGTATTCCCAATGTTTGAACACTACATAGTGATATTGAGGTTATCTTCTTGTCATTATTAGGTTCTACTGAGTCAGTTCCAATTCATAGTGACCCTGTGTACAAGAGAATGAAACACTGCCTTGTTCTGCACCATCCTCACAATTGTTGCTGTTTGATCCCATTGGTGCAGCACTGTATCAATTCATCTCATTGAGGGTCTTCCTCTTTTTCTCTGACCCTTTACTATACCAAGCATGATGTCCTTCTCCTGGGTCTTATCCCGCCCGATAGCATGTCCAAAGTATATGTGACAAAGTTTGCCATCTTTGCTTCTAAGGAACATTCTGGCTATACTTCTTCAAGACAGATTTGTTCACTTTTCTGGCAGGCTATGATATATTCAATATTCATCACCAACACCATAATTCAAAGGCATAAATTCCTCTTCAGTCTTCTTTATTCATTGTGCTGCTTTTACCTGCATATGAGGTGAGTGAAAATACCATGGCTGGGGTTAGGTGGACTTTAGTCCTCATGGAAGCATCTTTGCTTTTTAACACTTTAATGAGGTCTTTCGTGGAAGATCCACCCAGTGTAATGCATCAGTTTATTTCTTGCCTGTTGCTTTGATGGATCTTGATTGTGTATCCAAGCAAAATGGAATCCTTGACAACTTCAATCTTTTCCCTGCTTATCATGATGTTGCTTATTGGTCTAATTGTGATGATTCTTGTTTTCTTTATTTTGAGGTATAACCCATACTGAAGGCTGAGTGAGGTCTTTGATCTTCATCAGTAAGTGCTTCAAGTCCTCTTCACTTTCAGCAAGTAAGGTTGTGTCATCTGCATCTGATAATGAATCTTCCTCCAATCTTGATTCCACATTGTTCTTTATATAGTCCACCTTCTCAGATTATTTGCTCTTCATACAGGCTGAGTAAGTGTAGTGAAAGGATACAACCCTGATACATACATTTTCTGACTTTAAACTGCACAGTATCCCCTTGTTCTGTCCAAAAGCTTGCCTCTTATTTGACACACAGGCTTTGCATCAGTACAATGAAATATTCTGGAATTCTTACTCTTTGAAATATTACCCATAATTTATTGTGGTCTATAGTGTTGAATGCCTTTATATATTCAATAAAATACTGGTGTTCTTTGCTTTCAGCCAAGATCCATCTGACATCAGCAATGATATCCCTTGTTCCATATCCTCTTCTGACTCTGGCCTGAATTTCTGGCAGTTCCTTGTCAAGTTACTGCTGCAACCAGTTTTTAATTATTTGCAGCAAAATTTTACTAACAAGTGATAGTAATGATATAGTTTGATAGTTTTAACATTCTGTTGGATCACCTTTTTTTGAAATGGTCACTAATATGGATCTCTTCCAGTTGTTTGGTCACACAATCTTCTTCCAAATTTCTTGTCATAGATGAATGCTTCCAGCATTACATCCATTTATTGAAACATCTCAGTTGGTAGATATTCTGTCAGTTCTTGGAGCCTTGTTCTTTACTGGTGTGGCTTGGACTTCTTCTGTCAGTACAGTTTCAGGTTTTGCTGAAGTGGTTGAATGTCGACAAATTCTTCTTGGTACAGTGACTCTGTGTATGCCTTCCATTCACTTTTGATGCTTCCTGCATTGCTCAATATTTTGTTCATAGAATTCTTCAATAGTACAGTTGGAAACTTGAATTTTCATTTCAATTCTCTCAGCTTTAGAAATGCCAAGTGTGTTCTTCCCTACTGATTTCCTTCTTCCTCTTCTTCTTCTTTTTTTTAAATTGTGCTTTGGGTGCAAATTTACAAAGCAAATTTGTTTTACATTTAACGGTTCATGTACATTTGATTTCATGGCCAAATACCAACCCCAACCCTAAAAAAAAAAAAAAAAACTCTCCTCCCCTCCCCTTCCTGTGACTCCCCACTCCCTGTGCTGTTCTTATCCATGGATTTCTGTCTGTCCAGCTTTTCCTTTATGTGAATGCTGCCCCTTTGGTGTCTCACGGCTGATTGATCTAAGGTTACATCTCCCCAGAGTAGGTGGATGCATCACCTCATGGTAGGTGTTCTGCATGTAAGGCTTTCTACGGTTGGACTGAGAGCCAATCCATATAAGTGAGTCCATTTCTAGGCCTAAAGGGTAACCTGGCTCCGTAGGCTTGGGGGTTCTACCATCTCTATCTGACCAGTAATTCTGGTCATTTTTGTGTTTTTGAATTTTGTTCCATGTTTTTCCTCATACTCTATCCAGGATCTTCTGTTTTGATCCCTTTCTGAGAGGTTGACATTTGTAGCCAGGCACCACTTAGTTCTTCTGGTCTTGTGGTTGTGAAGGCTGGTCCATCTTACCTTTGGACTAATTGTTTCCAGATGGCTTTGATTTTCTTTGCTCTTCTTTGCTCCAGATGAAAGGAGACCAATATTTGCATCTTAGATGGCCACTTGAAAACTTTTAAGACCCCTGTCGCTAATCACCAAAGTAGAATGTAGAGCAAGAGTTTTATGAGCTCTGGTGGCATAGTGCCTAAGGCATTTGGCGGCTAACCAGAAGGCTGGCAGTTCAAACCCACCAGCCACTCTGTGGAAAGAAGACTGGGCAATCTGCTTCCGTAAAGATTTACCTTTCCAGAAACCCAAAGGTGGTCACTATGAGTTGGAATCGACTTGTTGGCAGTAAGTTTGGTTTTGGGTTTATGTTGTGCCAATTGAATATGATGTCCCCTGAGATTATGGTACTGGGTCCACAGGCCTGATGATTCTCTCTCTCAAGGTGTTTGGTTGTCTCTGAGAAGTTACTCCAACCCTGTCTTCTATTGCTTCTGTAATGTATGTGGCTAATTTTGTAGCACAAGTTCATATGTAAGATTATCTTCAGCCAAATCTCTCCTTGGTCTAGGGTACATTCCTGTTCGCCTACCCCTATCTGATCTTCTCACTGTCTATGCATTATTCTGTAGCCTGCTCCTTTTGATTTTCTAACTCCAAGTATTTGCACATTTCATTATAATACTTTATTTTGTCTTTTCAAGCTGCTCTTTGAAATCTTCTCAGCCCTTTTACATCATTTCTTCCATTCGCTTTAGCTATTCTATGTTCAAGAACAAGTTTCAGAGTCTCTTCTGACATCCATTTTTATTTTATTTTTTTAATTTCTTGTCTTTTTAGTGACTTTTTGCTTTCTTCACTTATGATGTCCTTGATGCCATCGCACAACTCATCTGATCTTTGGTCATTAGTGTTTGATTGTCAAATCTGTTCTTGAGATGGTCTTTAAATTCAGGTGTGATATACTCAAGGTCATACGTTGTCTCTCGTGGATTGGGTTTAATTTTCTTCAGCTTCAACTTGAATTTGCATATGAACAATTGGTAGTTTGTTCTGCAGTTGAGTTATAGTTTTCCTGTGAAGGTCTGGTGATCTACTTCTAAGCTATTAGCCATGGAGACGCCTATATATATAACTATGTTGTAGGATGCTGCTTCCTATAACTTAACCACAGTATTAAACATATGTACCCACTTAATCATGGAGGCAGTGGTGGCTCAGTGGTAGAATTTTTCCTCTGACCAACGCCAGCAATAGCACCTAAACTTCAAAGTTTGGAAAACCAAATATTAACTTTTGTCCAAAGGGCAGAAGAGGCTACAAAATGAGACATGAAACCAAAGGTCAGAAGCCAAGAAGATGCTAGACTGGAAGATGTTTGTGAATAAGTAACAGAGGGATATGGAAAACCATTGTCTAGGGAAGCTCTCAGTGTTTGGTGAATAGGGGTGCTTTTCCTGTGTTTTCCTTTACTATACAAAGTTACTCTGAAGGAAGATTGGGCAATCTACTTCCTTAGCGATACCACCTTGGAAACTAGAGGAAGGGTGCCATGAGTAAGATCTGACATGGCAGCAGTGAGTTTGGTTTGGTTTTCATACACAGTTCTTACTTTCTTCTTTCATAGCACAAAAGCATACTGGTAACAAAGACTGAAGGAAAATTAATGTGAAAAATAGTAGTTAAAGGAAATTCTTTAACTTTTTATCCTTGAAAACTGAGAAGAAGCTACTATTAATATTTTGAATGGGTCAGGAGCCCCAGTGGTGCAACGGGTAAGGGCTTGGCTGCTAACCTAAGGGTTGGCGCTTTGAACCAACCCAGTGGTTCTGTAGAAGAAAGATCTGGCAAAATCTGTTTCTATAAAGATTAGAACAAAGAAAATCCTATGGGGCTGTTGCATGGGGTTGCTCTGAGTCAGAATTGACTCAACGGCACTCAAAACAGCAACAAAAGTGGTGGTTCACCACATCTAGTTCCAAGAATGCCATTGTTCAGAGAGGAATAATTTGATAACAATCAAATTACAATATTTTACAATTTTACAGAGTCTGACGTGGTCCTTCTGTTGCCTTTCTCTGCTTCCTGAGGGGTGGGATATAAAGTTAGACAGAAAATACACAGAAATGAGAAGCTCATTTCTAGAATGCTGTCTAACAGGGAGCTCTGGTGGCCTAGTGCCTCAGGCATTTGAGTGCTATCTAGAAGGCTGGTGGTTCAAACCCACCAGCCACTCCTCAGAAGGAAGGTTGGGCAATCTACTTCCGTAGTGATACCACCTCAGAAACCCAAGGAGGGGTCACTATGAGTCGGATCCGACTTGACGACAGTGGGTTTGGTTTTGGTTGGTCTAACAGAACCATAAAAATATAATGCCAGCCATACATGTGAGGCACATATGTAATTTTAAATATTCTAGTGGACATATTAAAAGAAAAAGTGAAAGTAATATCAAATAATTTTATCTAATTATGAATAGGCAGTCTTCAGGTTATGAATGTCCAACTTATAGACAACCTATAGTTACAAGCCAACCCCCATAAAGCCTATTATGTTAAAAAGTTGAGGCACATGCAATAGGTCATGATAACAAATGGGTGCTACTTTGAAAAGTGCACCAAAACACTATTATTACTATTACTGTATTATTGTGTGAAGGATGTTTTAGCATATCTGGAAGTGCTTCTTTAATGTTTTGTATGCATAGAAAGGTACATTATATACTAACTGACATTAAATACAAACCATACTTAACTGTTTCAGCTTACATATAAATCTGACTTAAAGACAGATTTAGGAATGGAACCCATTCATAATCTGGGTACTGCCTGTACATATTATCTAGTGCAGTATTTCAAATTGATCATTTTAATATGTAATCAATATGAACATTTTTAATGAGATTACATTATATTTTGTAGTAGTCTTTGAAATCCGGTGTGTATCTTACACTTACAGAATGTATCAATTCCAACTAGCTGTATTCCAGGTATTCAGTAGCCACAGGTAGCTTGTGGCTGCCACATTGTGCAGTGCAAGTCTGGAGGAGCACCAGTCACAACTGCACATTACAAGGTCAAGGGCGCCTGAGGGCAGAGACTGAGTCTGCTTTGATTGCCATCATGTCCCCAGTGCTTTATAAAGAGCCCGGCATGTGGGCATGTCAATATTTGTTCAGTGACTACATTAAAATCTTCAAGTTTCCCTTCTCTCTTTGTTTTTGTAAATAAATCACCCTACATAATCCCTTCTGACATTTGAAATGGTCACTTCTGCTTTATTTTATGCCTCTTTCAATCTTGACCATTCCCAGTGGCTGAATATTTGCCAGAAAGTGCCGGACAGTCCTCAGCACCTGTGACTTTTTTGTGGACCAGGAGAGGAGATTTTAGGGTGATGGAACCTGATGTGGCACGGTCATTTTTTTCCTTTACTATTTAATTTGCTGCATCAAACACAGAATTAATACTATTTTATGTGTATGAATTTTTATGACTTATTTTGATCACTACTGGTTGCTAACCAGAAGTCTGTGGTTCAACCCACCAGCCACTCCTTGGAAGGAAGGTTGGGCAATCTACTTCCATAGCGATGTTGTTGTTGTTATGTGCCATCGAGTCAGCCCTGACTCATAGCGACCCCTCCTTGGGTTTCCGAGGCAGTATCACTACGGAAGTAGGATTGCCCAACTTTCCTTCCG
>NW_006921693.1:9467919-9469475 GCF_000298275.1 Orycteropus afer afer | reverse complement strand
GTACTTCAGCCCATTCAAGGGTAGTTCGATCCAAAAAGGAGTGCCCCCAAATGCCTCCTTTATAACTAATGAATTGCTCATGTTGTTGTTGTTAGGTCCCATGGAGTCATAACACCAGAGGCACCACAGTTTCTTAGGGCTCATACGCTAATTTATTTTACTACTGAACAAAGTCTTCAAAATTAATTTTTTTAAAAAGAGGCATTTGAATTAAATTTATTTCTAGAATAGTCTTTTAGAATGACTCTTCAAATAAGTGTCATGGAAAAAGTTTAGTTTTAGATTTAAGCTTTATAAGTGTTGTCATGTAGTTGGCTATGCTAGGTTTTCATAACCCTCTCACTTTTGTCAGTTGAAACTACCAGCAAGGTTACTTTCCAAATAGTTTTCCCTCTGTAGGGAAGATTGATAAAGAATCATTTTATCCCTTGGGGAAAAAAACCTAAGTCACTTTAAATGTAATTTCAAACAGTTGATATCCAATGAAATACAGCATGAATAAAAATACAATTTAGAAAAAAAAAAAAAACAAAAAACACCAAGTAAAGTTGGCTGCCATTATAGAGACCACAGTACTCTCTGTGTGCTTGTCAGAAAAGAGCCCGAGGGCATCCTTCTCTTGGCTGTTCATACTGATAAATATGGCTCAGGTTCTTTAAGGCTGGTTTTTATTATTCTTTTTGATTTATATTCTCATGGATTGAGTCCTTATTTAAATGCTGATAATACAATTGAATAATTCTTCCCTCTCTAGAGAAATAGAATAGGCATAGCATAAACCATTATTCATAGGACAGGTGTTGAGAATGGACTACTTCAATAAGGTCTACTCTGCTGAGAAATATGGAAATATTTCTCATATATATAGAAACAATGATACAGAAACACGGAGAATAATGAGTTTTCTCTGTGGTTGCCACAAAAGCAAGATTCTATTTTCAGGAGGTGCATAGCCTTGCCAGAATGTTCTCTTTCGTTACACTGCATTTTCATTGCTATTGTAACAGTGAGAGTACATATTTTTCCCTATGAAGTTTTAACTGGTGAATTCATAAATAGGATGCCTAGGTATGTTGTTTTCAGTCATTAATGCAAGGGTGAAATTGTTCTTTCATGGCAGGTGGGCCAATTAGCATCTTTAAAAGCAGCTATCATTATGATAACAGAAGCCTTGCGTTTGCTGATGAATAATGGTTTCATCTCAAAAGGCACGTTGAAAACATTGACTAATTAACATGACTCAGAAAACTCAAATAAAAATATGTTCTCTGTGTTTAGACTTTTGGTTTAGCAGAAACACTTTGGAAAAAATGATCAGTAGGAAAATTACATTTCTCCTTGGCCTGTTATAGTGCCAGTCACAATGCAGCTTTTTAGCCACTGTGTGTTAGAATGAAGATAACCTATGTTTTACTGTGGAAAACAAGTTTCAAAAGAATAGTCATGCTTTATATCTGGAAACATGGTGGAATAGGTAACCTGAAACTCTGCTAACAAAGACACGTTATAATCCTAGTTAAAATATAGACAACATCCGTTTTTTTTTTTTTTTTTTT
>NW_006921693.1:9463172-9466692 GCF_000298275.1 Orycteropus afer afer | reverse complement strand
CACTCCTCGGGAGGAAGATGGGGCAATCTACTTCTGTAGTGACACTGCCTCAGAAACCCAAGGAGGGGTCGCTATGAGTTGGCTCCAACTCAACGACACATAACAACAACAACAAGTTAGAAAAGGAGAACACTGGCTACGAAGTGAGCTATAAAAAGTGAGTTGATACTGTGGAAGAGTGGACGTCCTGGCGGTGGGCGATTTCCTAGAATGCTGGATGCCACGTTGGGACAGGAGGAAATGGGACTACATGAGCCAGAGGATTGTAAGTGAGGTCATTGTGCAAAGCCTGGACCCTTCAAGGGCTAAAGATTTAATGAAAGGAGAGACCAAACAAAAATGACCCATTGGCTCAGTGAGATAAGAAGCAAGATTGTCTGTCTTGTCCTGAGCTCTGAGTGGAAAAAAACTTCTTTCTGATATGTTTGTTGTTAAATGTCTCTGAGTAGATTTTGACTCATAGCGACCTCAGGTGACAGGGTAGAACTGACCCATGGGGTTTTCTCACCTGTAATCTTTATGGGCGCCGATTGCCAGGGCTTTCTCTCATGGAGCCACTGGATGGGTTTGAACTGTCTTTCTTTTAGATAGCAGCCCAGCACTTACCTGTTTGAGCCACCAGGGCTCTTTCTTCTGATAAGGTTAGCCATTAACAAATTAATACAAAACTAGTTTTGATGGAGGCAAAGGTCAAACACATAAGGTTTTTTAAAAATAATACTTTATTTTTGTCAATAATTACACAGCAGTTTAGCTTCCAATCAACATTTTCTGCACAAATGGTTCAGTGACATTGGTTACATTCTTCATAATATGTGAGCATTGTCATTATTTCTCTTCTGGTTGTTCCATTTCCATTAATCTAATTTCCCTGTCATCTTTCATGTTCATCTTTGCTTTAAAGTAATTGTTGACTGTTTGGTCTCACATAGGTGATTTTTTAAAAAGCCTGGCACTTATGGGTGATAGTCATTATTTTGTGAACCAATCTATTATTTAGCTACTAAGGGACCTCAGGTGTCAGTTTTAGTTCAAAGTTTGGGGATTATCTTAGGGTATTTCTTTGGGGGAGTCCCCCAATCTCAGCCAATCCAGTCATTAGGTTTTTTTTTTTTTTTTTTTTTTATAGGAACTTGAGGTTCTTTTTCACATTTTTCTCCCGTTCTTTTAGGGCCCATCCATCTATTGTGGACCTGAACACTTGGTATTTGTAGCCAGGCACCATCTAGTTCTTGTCTCAGTAGAAGAGGCTGCGGGTTATATAGACTAGTCTCTTCTTTGAGTCTTTGGATTCCTTATTTCTTTTTTCTCTGAAGGAGTAGATACTATGGATCCTAAGACCCCAGACACTACTTACCAAACGAGGATGTAGAACATGACTTTATGAATTATATTATGCCAAGTGATCAAGATGTCCCATGAGATTGAGGTCTTAATCTTTCAAGCCCAGGAAAGATCCCATGAGGTTATATTCAAGAAGCTCTGGTGGTGCTGTGGTAAAGGCATTGGGCTGCTAACAAAAAGGTCAGCAGTTCAAATCTATCAGCTTCTCTGTGGGAGAAAGACAAGGCGGTCTGCTTCCATAAAGATTTATAGCTTTGGACACTCTATGGGGGTGACTATGAATTGGAATCAACTTGATGGCAATGGGTTTGGTTTTTGAGAGGTTATGTTTGGTTATGTCTAAGTAATATCTGTAACTGTGCCTCTTATGTGCTTTATTATGTAATATATATTCATTCAGTCACATGTATACACATATACATATGCATACATCTAAATATACACATATGTATATTCACATATACATACCTACGTGCACATATATACACACACACACACATATATATACCCAAACATGTTTGTTGGTTGTTGTTACTGTTACTTCAAAATTATATATACCATAGCAATTACTGACAGGTCCTTTTTTCTTGTGTACATTTTGGTGACATTGTTTACTTTCATTCAGTTGTGTACACTTCACACTCACTTAGTGTTACCTTTCCTATCCCCCAAACTAACAAGTGCTCACTATCTAGAGAGTAAATACTCCTCCACCCATCCTTGGTAACCAGTAATGAGCATTGTTGTTGCTATGTGCTGTCGAGTCAGACCCGACTCATAGCGACCCCTCCTTGGGTTTCTGAGGCAGTACCATTATGGAAGTAGATTGCCCCATCTTCCTTCTGAGGAGTGGCTGGTGGGTTTGAACTGCCAGCCTTCTGGTTAGCAGTCAAGTGCCTTAGGCACTACGCTACCAGAGCTCCTTAATGAGCATTAGTTTCTATATATTTACCTTTTCATGTCATTTAATAAAAGTGAGCACAAACAATATTTGGTTTTTTGTGTGATTTACTTATTTTGCTCAACATAATGTCCTTCAGGTTGATCCATGTTCCAAGATGTTTCAGAAATTCACTTTTTCTTATCACTGAGTAATATTCCATTGTATGTGTATACTACATTTTGCTTCTATTTATCTGTTGATGGGTAACACATAAGATTTTTATAGATAAATCCTTCCGAAGACAAACTTAAATAAAAAAAGACAAAATAGTTGAGGAAATAATTCATTATGAGCATCAACAGAAACAACAAAGAGAGGAACTTCAAATGATAGAATTGTTGCATAATAACTGTAGAATAAGTATGTTAGAAATGATTAGAGAACTACAAAAGACATTTAATAAAAGAATATGAAACTATGAAAAATTAACAGGAAATTTGAAAATAGGACTTCTGTAAATATAAACTAATTGGACTCATCTTTATTAGGAACTCAATGGATAGATGGATTAAATTGAAATATAGACACATTAGAAGATAAAATTGGGGCAAAAGGATGAAGGATCTGAGGAAACAATTAAGAAAGTACAGCACATGGAGAAAAATGTATAATAATATATAAGAGAGGTTAGAGAGATGCAGACAGAATGGACAGGCACAGTGTATGTCTGATAGGAATCCAGGCAGGAAGCATAGAGAGAGTGAAAAAGAAGACAATACTTGAAGAGATAATGGGTGAAAATATTCCAGAATCAATGAAGAGCATGAATCCTTATATTTGGAAGTACAGAGGAACATAATGGTGTGTGTGTGGCGGGGGGGTGAGGCAGGGAACAGATGCATCACCTTCAAATGCAGAACACCATAAAGAGATGATCTCAAAAGAAACAAGAGTGAAAAAGCTTAAGCTCCCCTAAACATTTTGTTAGATTAATAGTACACCTCGAAGTGACAAAGAAAGTCAGAATGCGGTGGAATAATATTTCTAAGTGCTAAGAGAAATCAATGATCAACCTAGAATTTTTGCACAAAGCTAAGCTATTATTCAAGGATTGTTGTCAAATAAAGATATTTGTAGACCAAGACTGAAAAAGTTTATAATTCACAGATTTTTGCTCAAACAATTACTAAGTGTAATTACTATTGGGAGCTCTGGTAGCATAGTACCTAAGGCACTTGACTGCTGGTGGTTCAAACCCACCGGCCACTCTTCGGAAGGAAGGTTGGGCAATCT
>NW_006921693.1:9458012-9460077 GCF_000298275.1 Orycteropus afer afer | reverse complement strand
TTACTTTCTTCATGGATAATGTTCTTGATGTCATCCTACAATTCCTCTGGATTTTGGTCATTGGTGTTCAATACATCAAATCTATTCTTTAAATGGTCTCTAAATTCAGGAGGGATATTACCAAGGTCATATTTTGGCTCTTGTGAACTTGTTTTAATTGTCTTCAACTTCAAGTTGAATTTGCATATGAGCAGTTGATGGTCTGTTCCACAATCAGCTCCTGGCCTTGTTTTGGCCAAAAATATTGAACTTCTCCATCTCCTCTTTTCACAGATGTAGTCAATCTGATTCTTGTATATTCCATCTGGTGCAGTCCTTGTGTATAGTCATTGCTTAAGTTGTTGAAAAAGGTATTAGCAATGAATAAGTCATTGGTCTTGCAAAATTCTATCATGCAATCTCCAGTGTTATTTCTATCTCCAAGGCCATGTTTTCCAACTACTGGTAACTCGTGTTTGTTTCCAACTTTTGCATTCCAGTGGCCAGTGATAATCAACACATAATGATTGCATGTTTGCTGAATTTCAGACTGCAGAAATTGGTAGAAATCTTCAATTTCTTTGGCATTGGTGGTGGTCCATAAATTTGGATAATAGTAGTATTAACTGGTCTTCCTTGTAGGCATATGGATATTATCCTATCACTGACAACCTTGTACATCAGGACAGATCTTGAAACAGTCTTTGTGATGATGAATACCAGACTATTCCTCTTCAATTTGTCAGTCCTGGCATAATAAATCATGTGGTTGTCTGATTCAAAATGGCCAAACAAGTTCATTTCAGCTCACTAATGCCTAGGATATTGACCTTTATGCATTCATTTCATTTTTGACAACTTCCCATTTTCCTTGGTTCATTCTTCGTACATTCAAGTTCCAATTATTAATGGATGTTTGCATCTGTTTCTGCTCATTTTGAGTTGTGGCACGTTAGCCAATGGAGGCCCTGAAAGATTTACTCTATTTATATTGTTAAGGTCATCACTACTCTGAGGAGTCAGCTCTTCTCTGGTCAAATTTTGAGTCCCTTCCAACCTGATGGGCTCATCTTCTGGCACTATATTGGACAACAGTTCACTGCTATTCATAAGGTTTTCACTGGCCAGTTCTTTGAGAAGTGGATGACTCCTTCCACGTCTCTCTAAGCCCAGAAGCTCTGCTAAAACCTCTCCACCATGGGTAACCCTGCTGGCATTTTGCAACATGGTGGCATAGCCTCCAGCCTTGCAGCAACATGTAAGCCACCACAGGATGACAAACTGACAGACAAGTTCATCTTCTTTAGTTGTTCCTGACCTACCTCAGGTCCTGGCCCCAAGCAAAAGCAGCCTGCAAGCCCCAGGTCTGCCTACCTAAGGCCCCCGCCTTAATATAGAGCCACACCCAAGCAAAAAGTAGCCTCCAAGCTCCTTCCAAGTTGACATAGTGTAAATCATAAAGTTTATGCTCTACATCCAAGTTTGGTGAGTAGTGTCTGGGGTCTTATAAATTCGATAGTGGCCATCTAACATGTAACTGTTGATTCCTACAGGTCAGGTACCAGAAAGAAGAAGGAAACCCACGACTCAGAGAAGGAACTGGCCTACAGGACTAATTGTCTGCATTAACCACAGCCTCCTCTACTTTAAGACCAAAAGATCTAGATGGTGCTTGGCTACCACTACAGAACATTCTAATCAGGGCCACAATAGAAGAATCCTGGTAGAAAGGGAGGAAAATGTTGAACAAAATTTCAAAAGTCTCAAAAAATCCAGACTTACTGGACTTGTTGAGACTAGAGGACTCCCCATTTATTTTTTTTTTTTTTGTTATTGACAATATACACAGCAAAATCATACACCAGTTCAAGGTTCTCCATGTGCAATTCAGTGATATTACTCATTCTTCAGGTTGTACAACCATTCTCACCCTCCTTTTCTGGGTTGTTTCTCCCCCATTGATGTAAACTCCCTGCCCTCTAAGTTTTCTGTTTTTCCAGTTGGTGTTGTCAATTTTATCTCATATAGAAAGATCTTGAAAAGACATAATGTTCGTGGCAGACATTACTTACTAGTTAAGCTAAAC
>NW_006921693.1:9446741-9457887 GCF_000298275.1 Orycteropus afer afer | reverse complement strand
TTTGTACATGAACAATTTAGTGCCATTGGTGACATTCTTGGGGTTGTGCAGCATGCTCACCCTCCTTCTGAGTTGCTCCTCCATTGTTAGCATACATTCACTTTCTCCTAAGCTTCCTATTAAGTCAGCAAATTTTAAAAATAAGAAGAAATGAACAATTTCTACAATGGCAGTCAAATAATTTTTCCAAATCAAGTTTCATTACAAATTTAAAATATCATTCTATAAGTTTCTAAAGAAGGCAAACATAGCGACCCCTCCTTGGCTTTCTGAGGCAGTATCTCTACAAGTAGATTGCCCTATCTTCCTTCCAAGGAGAGGCTGGTGGGTTTGAACTGCCAGCCTTCTGGTTAGCAGTCAAATGCGTTAGGCACTATGCCATCAGAGCTCCCTCTTAACCACCTTTGACAAAAGGTAAGATGATATATATTTTGGTTTCTTTATAAAGATTTAAAATTCTAAACTGTATTACTCAAAATCTCTTAAGCTGCAATCCTAAATCAAACTTCTCTAGCGTGAAAAAGGACTTACTGGCTCATAAAACTTGAAACTTCAGAAGTGTTTCTAACTTCAAGAGGACTGGCTGCAATAGTCAAATGATGTCAGTGATTGTTCACCTTTCTGCTCTGCTTTCCTCAGTTTTGGATTCTTCCTCAAGAAATCACTTCCTATCTGGTGGCTAACATGGTCACCAGAACTTTTAGGCTTGTATCATTTTGACATCTATCACATAGAACAAAGAGCTCCTGTTTTCTGAGTTTCAGCCAAAGCCCTGAGGGTTAAGACTCACTGACCTGGCTGGTGTCAGGTACCATCATCAGCTGATCCCTTTCACCAGGAAGTGAAGTGCTCCAACCATGTGTCCACCCCCGGATCAAGGGGAAGGGGTCCGTTCTTTCCAAATCATATGGACTGAGAGCTGGAGCCGGGGGGGGGGTCCCTCTAAAGAAAGACACCACAAAGCCAACAAAAAGTGCCAGCTATGTCCTACAGATGCCACATTAGTAAAAATGACAGAGGTTAGCAGATGTTTATCCACATTATCCATAAAATACAAGGAATAACAATGTCTACAATAGAAAGTAGCAGAAGACAAACAAGTCCTCTTTTGTCTTCTTCTCTTGGTCAACAGTAGAATGAATATAGGATGTTAATCTAATTTAAAGTTATCTTTATACATGGGTAGTCCTGACTCGTTATTTTCCTAACATTGCATAGTACTGAGTGCTCACTCAATGTTGGTTGAACTTGCTGGGCTCCTAGAACTGCCCTTCTGTTTGGGATCCTATTGCAAGAGAAGAAGGTGCTGGAGCTGGAGTCCGGGAGGAAGGAGGTAGCCTTCCCTTTGACTCTGTGTCCAATCTTTAGAGAAAATAAGAATGACAAACACGAGAGAAACAGGAAAGAGAAGGAGAAAGGATTCTGATGTTGTTTACAGGAGTCATGAGCTAGTTCAGTTGAAGGCCATATGACTTCAGATAAAATTCAAGGGGAAATGATACAAAAATATCGTGTAATAAGAGTATATCAGTTAAGTATTTGATAAACTATAAATTACTCTATGAATGGAAGAATTTCAACTATATTTTACCTGAAGTTCTTGTCCCTTCCTTATTTCCTTATTATTTTTACAGATATAACTGAGTAAAATGTCTTCTACAAAATTTTCTTTGAAATAGACAGAAGCCTTCAATTTTTATTCATCTCAGTATTGACTATATGCCCTCATACCCTTTTTCAATGCTTGTTGATATCTTGCAGAAGTAGCATTTCTGTACACATACTCTGGGAAAGATGAGTTTTCCTCCCTTCAAGGAAGAAGCAAACGTAGTCATCAGTAATTTCCTTATGAGCACATTTTTGTAGTTTTCCCATGCTGCTGCTTCTCCATTCTTCTTCTCCTTTCCTGCTCCATCTCCTATTTCCCCCTGCTAATGATATTAATCATAAAATCTTATTGCTGTCAGACACAGGGTCATTTAAATCTTCCAAGGAAGCAACTGGTATAAGTCTTCACTTTACAAATGAAGACTTCATGGGTCAGTAGCTTCCCTGAGGTCTTGTGAGGAAGGACAAGGCACTCATCCTGAAGACAAAGAAGAGCAGCTGTGTTGTGAGGGTGTTGACAAGGATAAAGGAGCTCTGGTGGTGCAGTGGTTAAGGCATTTGGCTACTAACCAAAAGGTCAGTGGTTCGAATCCACCAGCCACTCACTGGAAGAAAGATGTGGAACTCTACCTTCTGTAAAGGTTTACAGACTTGAAAATCCAATGGAGGGTGGGGGTGGGTGGGTCACTATGAGTCAGAATTGACTCAATGGAAAAGACAGTAAGTGAGCTTGCTGGCACCAAGAGAATGAAACCACTGTGACCTCCCTGTAAGCTCAGAGCCAGTCACTCTCCTAAATGGAACTCTGCTCAGTTTTTCATTCCAGTCAAATTTTGTCAGTTTACATTATTGTTCTCATGGATTCTTAGGGACAAACGAATGTTTCTCTGATCTCCAGGCATAGTTTGTAGGGCAAATTATGTGTGGCATTAAAGAGTATATGCACTTATCCATATGAGTCAACAAAAATACAGTGCCAGGTTTATTTGTAATAGCTAAGCTGTGGTGCAAGTTAAATGATGGGCTGCTAACTGAAAGGTTGGCAGTTCACATCCACCCAGTGGCTCTGAAGGAGAAAGACCTAACAATCTGCTCCCATAAAGATTCCAAAACCAACCAAACTCACTGCTGTGGAGTTGGATCCAACTCATAGCAACCCCTCCTTGGGAGTCCAAGGTAGTATCACTACAGAAGTAGATTTCCCAGCCTTCCTTCTGAGGAGTGGCTGGTGAGTTTGAACTGCCAGCCTTCTGGTTAGCAGTCAAGTGCCTTAGGCACTATGCCACCAGAGCTCCTAGAAAACACTATGAGGCAGTTCTACTCTGTCACATGGAGTTACTATGAGTTGAATACTGACTGGGTGACACCTAACAACAACAAAGTAAGGTCAGATTTTGGAAGAAGTGATGGAACTAAAATTTAAATTTTGACACAGGTCAGGCTTTAGATTATTGCTTTTGAGTTATTGAAATGGGAGTATGGCCTTAAATTTCCCAGGCAATGATGAACCAAGTGTCTCCCTGGCTTTATTCAAGGAGTAGTTGTTGAACACCAGGAACAGGGAAGGAAGGGAGAAAAGGAGAAAGAGAGGGAGGAAAAGCTCAGCTCCAAAGCCTGTGTTCTTTGTGCAAACAACACGGAATCTATTCTAGCCTTTATTACAGAGGTCACTTAATCTCTGAAGCCTGAATTTTTGTCATCTGTGAAATGAGAGTGATGATACCTTCTCCAGTTACTTTGAAGGGAGGTTTTCAGGCTGAGAAGAAATAGAAAGGACATGTTAGGGATTTACTATGAGTGAAAAGCTGGCACAGCATGTCACAGCAATGAACACATTTATATACAACTTTGTATGATATGGCACAATGAACATAACACACATGCTGATATATATGGCCCAAGTGAGGGTTTGTGTCCAACTGAGCGCTCTCTCTGCGGTTTGGCAGGTGGACTACCCAAAGCACAGACAGAAACCTTAAAAAGGGAAATTCAAAAAGTGCTGTAATAGAATTATTTGAATGAGTTAAATAAAAATCATTTTCAGAGTTGAGAAAGTGATGTTAATAAACTTTTGTTCTCGACAGTCATTGGAATTGAGTACTCTACCACTCTAAAAGGAGCCCTGGTGGCACAGTGGTTAAGGGCTCAGCTGCAAACCAAAAGGTTGGTGGTTTGAACCCATCTAGTGGCTCTGTGGGAGAAAGATATGGCAGTCTGCTCCAGTGAAGAATACAGCCTAAAAAACTGTGTGGGCTAAATTTACTCCGTTACATGGGGTCGTTATGCACTGAAAATTGACTTGACAGCCCCCAACAACAACGACTCCAAAACCATTGCTCTGGGGCTTGGCCCTCAGCGCAGCCTTTGTGTTCTCTTTTTCTCTTTTCACCTTGTATGTCCTTAATTGACTTTTTTAGGTTCCCAGAGAAAACCTCTTGTCAGATAATCACATTTGATGAGTTGATTCATCTCCCCTAACATATGTCTTCTATTTAAGACATAAAAGAACTAAATTTTTCAGGCTAACACAGTCACAATTTGGATTATTGCTCAGGAATAGTAGAATGGCTGCAAATTTGCCAGGTAACATGAACCAATGTCTCCCTGACTTAAGTGAAGGCTGCTTATAAGGTTGACTTCAGTCTGCTTTTCCACATATAGCCACCCGTGATCTTAAGGGAAAAATGGAATTCAATTCATAGAAAGGCTGACTCCTGATAATTCTCATAGTATGTTTAATGTTGCAAAGAACAGCTCTTAATTTAAAAGTTTTTGTTGTTGTCAGGATTTTTTTTTTTTTTGTCTTATGATTAAATAAAATTAGTAAGTGTCTAAGCCTGCGAAGAAGGCTAGTTCCTGAAATTCGTTGCGTGAGCCCCAGATAAAGTTTATTTCTCTGAGTTTATCATACTGAAATTGCCTGGCCATAGACCAAAAAAAAAAAAAAAAAAAAAAGACAGTAGAGACCACACATCTCTTGATTAAGCTGTCAAATTTGTAGACTGATTGACCTGGAGATATAATTTCAATTATTGCTTTTGATAGTTCTGGAATTTGTATCAGGAGATAAGGCAGTTGGCCCTGGGAGACATTTTCTGGTGCTTGAGGTGAGTGATGCATGTCACTGTTAGCACCTGACATTTCACAAACCAGTCTGGCCAGTTTAATCCAAGAGTTTTACAGCCATTGTTTTCTTTCGCTAAATTGAAATGAGGTCTGCTTCATACAAGTCCTATATGCATGACCTTCGTTTCAGAGTTAAGGAGTGGGCAGAAGTGGCCTTGGTAATTTGGGTAAACACTTCATCTTCCTGGGTCTCAGTTACTACTGGTTATAAGGAAAAAATATGAATGCCTGGAAGGGTGTTGGAATTACTAAACGATCCCCAAAGTGCCTGGCACATTACTATTATTAATTTGTACCTCCCAAAAGGGACTGTATTTAAAATATTTGTGTGCTTTGAAACATGAGTCACAGCTTACAGAGTACTGACATTTTGCTCATAGGAAGAGTTCAGGCCAAGTACCAAAATTCCCGTTTTACACATGAGAAAACTGAGGCAAATTTTGGCAGAGCAGGAAAGCCGTTTTAGCTAAACATTATTCCTTTATGCTCGGCTTTTAGTAGGTCTTAATAAAATTTTTGTCGAATGTTGTTGTTGTTATGTGCCATCGAGTTGGACCCAACTCATAGCGACCCCTCCTTGAGTTTCCGAGGCAGTATCACTATGGAAGTAGATTGCCCCATCTTCCTTCGGAGGAGTGGCTGGTGGATTTGAATCGCTAGCCTTCTGGTTAGCAGTTAAATGCCTTAGGCACTATGCTATCAGAGCTCCCTCTTGTTGAATAGAGGAGTGAATAAAGTAACTGAAAAACAAAAAGTTCTCTGAATTCCAAATCCATTGCTGTTTTTACTGTGCTGTATATCAAAACCAGGGTAATGTTTCCTGATAATAAAAGTGGAATTATGGACATCCGTATAGAATGTAGTTTTTGCTAGTTGCCAGTGACCTGGCTCTGTGACCTCGTGAACAATGGAAAGAACATTGCCAGGTCCTGCCCCATCTTCCTCATTGATTGCTACGCTCAAGTTCATTGTCTCAGCCACTGTGGATTTGGAGTGCCTTCTGCCCTACGGGGCTCATCTTTCAGCAGCATTGTACCAGACAATGTTCTGTTGTGAGACGTAGGATTTTCATTGCTGGGCCTTTCTTCTGTCTTAGTCTGGAAGCTCTGCTGAAATCTGTCCATCTTGGGTGATCCTGCTGGTATTTGAAATACTGGTGGTATGTCTTCCACGGGAACTCTGGTGGCATAGTGCCTAAGGCATTTGACTGCTAACCAGAGGCTGGCAGTTCAAACCCACCAGCCACTCCTCGGAGGGAAGACTGGGCAATCTACTTCTGCAGAGATTTGTTGTTGTTGTTGTTGTTTGCCGTCGAGTCAAACCTGACTCATAGCGAAGAGATACCACCTTGGAAACCCAAGGAGGGGTCCTTATGAGTCAGGATCGATTCCACAGCAGTGAGTTTATTTATTTTTATTTTTTATTATCCAACATCGTAGTAACAATCAAGCCATCGCACTATGGCAAACTGACAAACAGGTGGTGGCCAGATAGAGGAAACTTGCTTAATATAAGTGAAGACTGAATCACACTTTCATTTTCCAGAATGTTAGAGGGATCCCCTTTAAAGTTGGTTCATTGTGTGTGTGAACTTGAGAGCACTGCATTCATAATAGGCCCAATTCTGCCATTTACCCCATCAGCTGTCTGGAAGGAGTGATTTACGTGCAACAGAAAGCCACTAATCAGGTCACCTGAAGGGAAAGTACCCTTGAATTCTTTTAGCCTTGAGATCTAAAGTCCACACAAGCCACAGAATATCCTGCATGAAGAAACATGCTTCTATCTAAAGAAGGAATTCTTTTGATTCTTCTTGCAGGGACAGTAGATAAGGATTTTCTTCTCTTGAATGGAAAATACAGAATTGACTCAAAAGAAGACTATGAGAAATCTTACTGGACTTCCTATTTGAGTGCTAAGAAAAACTGTTGGGCCAAGAATCTAATTTGGCACTTTTTTTTTCATGGCAAAGAGGAGACCCTGGGTGGTACAAAAGCTCAGCACGATGTGTTGCTGGCTAAAAGGTTGGCAGTTTGTGTCCACCCAGAAGAAATTCCTGGTGATCTGTTTCTGAAAAATCCCCCATTGCAAACCCTCTGGAGCCCACTTCTAGTCTGACCCACACAGGGTATCCATGAGTTGGAGTTGACTAAGTGATGATTTAATGGCAAGGAAATTTACTGGTGAATGACAGATCTCTCTAACAAAAGTATTTCTGGTGATACAACTTGATACAGTGAAAAGAAACCTAGACGATGAATGAAGACACTGGATTTCAGTCCCAGTTCTGTCATTACTTAGCAGTGTTGCTTTAGGCAAGTTATTCAGCTTTCCTGGGTTTCACGATCCTCTAGAAATGAATTGGTTCAATCAGAGAACATCAGTGGTCCCTGGCAGTTTTAAAATTCTGAGTCGGTATTTTCATGAGAAATGGTTTTGGTCCACTATAATAAATAAATAAATAAATAAAACCTACTTCTTTTTAAAAAAAGAAACTGGGTGACAATTAGCTTTGAAAGAGAAATTAATTCCATTAGCCTTTTAGAAAATCTCAATGGCAATATTTCCCGAACAATGACTCCATTGATGGCGTGAGTGGGCCATTGTGCCTTCTGCCAGTTAAACAGACACTACTTTATTCTTAGCAGCTGTGGTCCCTAATTGGAAAGAGGACTGGTCCAAAAATGATAAAAGGGAAATCACATCACAGCACTGCACTCAGCGCTCAGCCAAGAGGCTTCTTTCGCCCTGGTTCCTCTTCCTCCGTTGAGCTTCTCGTCCAGGAATTTGCCCTTTGGACTGATGGATGCCCCATTATGGGTTAACTTTTACTTTTTGGATATTTGCTTGAAAAAGTTCTCTTTGTTCTCTTTATGGCTAGAAAGGATAAAGAAGAATCCTATTGATAGAATTTACCCTTCCCTAAAGCAATATCCCTTCCACCCAATTTGAGCTTTACATAGGGTTAGATTCTCGTCTTTTCCATTCCCAAATAATTTTGAAGTAGAGGAAAATACATTGATTCTTTAATCAAGTAATCAATCTCTGAAAAGAGATGATTTTCCAGGTTTACTGGAAAAAACTGACCATCAGTGTTTGCTTATCACTTTGCTTGGAAAGCTCTTCAACCAGACGGATGCCCACAGCTGTTTTCCCTCACTCTCTTCAGCTTTGTTCAAATCTGCCTTCAGTGAGCCTTTCTCTGCCCAAATATGCACAGTGCCTTCCCATTTTCTAACCCTGAATCCTGATTCATTTTTCATCACAGCATGTTTCTCTTCGACATCCATGGAGAACAGGGAGGGTCTTTGGATTTGGTTCACCGTTGGACCTCAAGTACCTAGAACAGTGGCTGATGATCAATATGTACCCATATGTGTTTGCTGAATGACTGGATATCGAATGGCATAAAACTAACACCATTAAGTGTTTTTTCAATGGGTGAATAAGTCATTAAGAAAAGGGAGTCCTTTGAATTACTGCTGGTCTTTGATTTCATTCTGTCCCTATTGGACACAGCCTGTCTGAATATCATGCACTTCTAAAGTGTTCCTCACTGCTGGGGGTGGTTTTGCCCTCCCACGGAGAGGAAGGCTGCTCAACACTGAAGAGAGATGCTAGAATTTATTGTAATGTCTTTCTGACTCTCTTCCCAACAACTCGCTCTTCCCTTGGTTTCTCCTGGGAGGCTCTTCTTCCTTTCTGCCCCCTCTAACGATCCCTCATCCCATATTCAGTTGGCTAATTTGTGTTAAATTGAGGAGATAAAGAACCAAAGCATGTTAGATTTGGGAAGGACCATCCAGTCTAGTGGCTCCTAAACATGTGTCCTTGGGGAGTTTTATAAATACTGACACTCAGGCCTCAGATTACTAAATTAGAATCTCTGGAGAGGGACCTGCATCAGAATAATTTAAAAGCTCTCCTGGGAGATTCTATTGTGTAGCCAGAGTTGGGAAACACTGATCTAATCCCCCACCCCTTTCTCTTCCATCTTAACACATGGGAAACTTGGACCCAGAGCTATTATATTCATTTCCTACGGCTACCGTAACACATTACCACAAACTGGCTGGGATACTTCTGGAGTTCAGAAGTTCAAATCAGTGTCACTGGGCCAAAATCAAGATGCTAGCAGGGACGCTGTTTCCTGGTCTTTTTTTAGCTTTGGTAGCTGCTGGCATTCCTTCTCCTTCTCATGGACACTTCCTCCATCTGAAGGCCAGTAAGTAGCATCTTCAAATATCTGTTCCATCTTCACAGCATCTTTTCATCTCTGTGTGTCTGAAAACTCCCCTTGCTTCTCTCTTAGAAGGACATTTGTCATTCCATTTAGAGTAAACCTGGATAAGCCAGCATAGTCTCCTCATCTCAAGATCCTTAATTTAATCACATCTGTGAAGACCTTTTTTCCAAAGAAAATAACATTATAGGTTCCAGGGATTAAGACCTGATGTTTTGGGAGGCCATTCTGCACACTCTCCCACAGGTGTTCTAGATCCACAGTTGATTCCAGTGGCACAGATTGGTGTCCACACTCCTGCTCTCCACTGGAAGTCTCTTTGACTACTTTTGTATCACATGACTTTCACAGGGTGAGTTTGACCCTTTGATTCTGCTTTATAGTGGGACAGAGGAGTCTCTGATATGAATTACATATTGATCACACCTTTGAATAATAGTAATATTGACAGTAACAATAATATTTCAAAGAGCTAACAGATATGTTTTTACCAGACCACTTTTCTTGAGCCTGAGGCCCCTGAGACCCTTCCTACCGTCAGGCATCTATACATGAACTATCTGTTCACTCAGGGAAGGTAATCAGAGAGCATGAGAGAAGAGAGCAAATTCTTGACTCTTTAGCTTTGAAAATTCATAAAAAGGTGAAGATTATTTCACCCGGTCTCCTTATCCAGACCATATTGAAACCTTCCCTACCTTTGACTGAATGAAGATGCCATAGTCTGCAGGAGGGAGGGAAGTAAGGAAGTGCATGAAAAATGTAGAGTTAGTTACAATGTCAGGCCTGAGCAAGGAGCTAATGTCAGGTTCCTGTGGGGCCCAATTATTGATCCCAGACCATCTACTCTTGATCCCAGACCATCTCATCCATAGCAGTCACCTTAACACATGACGGTCATCCAACAAGAGTGGTGTCCAACTGTGTCAAAGATTTCCCTAGCACTCTTCTGACACCCCAGGTGGACAACACACTTTTAATGGTCAGGTGGCTCAGGAAGAGAGGAGCATGTTTTGAGCACCTAGAAGATTAGGGGTGGTAGTGGAAGGAAAAGTAGCTCATACCCTGCCATGGTGGGACCAGAACAACTAGCTCAAAGGCTCAGTGGGATGGTGGTGGAATATATCTACTACATGAACAACTAGCATTTACATAATGTTTTATGTTTTATATACATTTTACTGAGCTCCATTCTATTCTTGAGGTACATTATTAAGTTTGAGATGTTCTGTGACCAACTAAGGTCACATAGACATAAGTGAGCATGGTGGAACTTTAGGCAGTTTATACCTAATTTCCAAGCCTTGGCTCTTTTCCACCACTTCTCTGGTTTGTTCTTGTAGAAATGCAGAGATTCCATGAGCCAGCCCCCAGGAAACTACTGTGACTCTGAAGAACCAAGCTTGCCTTGAGGTTCAGGGTCACCAATCATCTGATTTGCCTCCAGGCAAATTCAGAACCCAGGGTCAAGCTCTGTGAAGAGTTGATTTTGTTCTTAAGACCATACACAATAACAAAGGATCAGATTGGAATTTTTATGGGCACAAAGATCAGGCAAGACTGAGTGGCTTTTGGATGGGAATTAACACAATGGCAATAAAGGAGGCTTTAGAAAAATAAACCATGTATACAGAAGAGACAGTATCAACTAGTGTTGGAGCAAAATCACTGGCTTAGAAATCAAGTTTCTAGAATATTAATGTTGAAAAAACTGTGTGAACTTAGGAATGTTACTTTTTACTCCTATTACTTCATGTACAAATGCAAATAATACACGATCCTCCTGGAAAATATAGGAAGTGTTTGGAAAACACATAGATAAATGTGGAATGTGTCCCTGGCAAAGGTGTTTTTATAAAGAGGAATGCCTAGATGTTTCCTTTTTATAGTCATCTCATGCAACAGGTCCTACAATTCTGTTAGAAGTGCAGACAGTGAACCTAATCTATTAAGGAAGATCATCAAGAAGAAAGATTGTTTCTTTGGAATGTAGACTTAATTGTACAGATGACACTGAATCCCAGAGGTGATATAGTTTACCAAAGTCTGCTCAGGACTATAGCTAACGCATTACATTATTGGTTCCCCAAAAAAATGTCTGATTGCAAAGTCCTCCTGACTGTTGGTGGAGGTGATATATATGGATGTGGATTTTATTTATTCATTAAA